>NW_027182329.1:0-300000 GCF_040938575.1 Ambystoma mexicanum | reverse complement strand
ATCTCAATGCTTCTAATATCAAACCTGAGAACCTCCCTATAGCATGAGATGTGATATCCAACTCCTTCCAATTCCAATACTGAGACCCTTCCAATAGCATATGTGATATCTCAATGCTTCTAATATCAAAACTGAGACCCTCCCTATAGCATGAGATGTGATATCCAACTCCTTCCCATTCCAATCCTGAGACTATTCCTATAACATGAGATGTGATATCTCTATGCTTCTAATAGCAAACCTGAGGCCCTTCCCGTAGTATATGTGATATCCAACTCCTTCCCATTCCAAACCTGTGACCCTTCCTGTAGCATGAAATGTGATATCTCAATGCTTCTAATATCAAAACTGAGACCCTCCCTATAGTATGAGATGTGATATCTAAGTCCTTCCCATTCCTATCCTGAGACCCTTCCGAGAGCAGAGATGTGATATCTCAATGCTTATACCAAACCTGATGACCCTTCCTATGGCATGAGATGTGATATCCAACTGCTTCCCATTCCAATCCTGAGACCCTTCCTATAACATGAGATGTGATATCCAACTCCTTCCCATTCCAATCCTGAGACTCTTCCTGTAGCATGAGATGTGATATCTCAATGCTTCTAATACCAAACATGGGACCAGTCATATAGCATGAGATATGATATCCAAATCCTTCCCCTTCCAAACCTGAGACCCTTCCTTTAGCATGAGATGTGATATCCAACTCCTTCCCATTCCAACCTGCGATCCTTCCTATAGCATGAGAAGGGATATCCAACTCCTTCCCAATCCAATCCTGAGACCCTTCCAATAGCAGAGATGTGATATCTCAATGCTTATACCAAACCTGAGACCCTTCCTATGGCATGAGATGTGATATCCAACTCCTTCCCATTCCAATCCTGAGACCCTTCCTATAGCATGAGATGTGATATCTCAATGCGTCTATTAAACCTGAGACTCTTCCTTTAGCATGAGATATGATATCCAAATCCTTCACATTCCAATCCTGAGACCCTTCCTATAGCATATGTGATATCTCAATGCTTCTAAAACCAAACATGAGAACCATCCTATAACATGAGATGTGAAATCCAAATCCTTCCCTTCCCAAATCTGAGACCCTTCTTATAGCTTGAGATGTGATATCTCAATGCTTCTAATACCAAACCTGAGACCCGTCCTAAAACATGAGATGTGAGATCCAAATCCTTCCCCTTCCAAACCTGTCACCTTTCCTTTAGCATGAGATGTGATATCCAACTCCTTCCCATTCCAATCCTGAGACCCTTCTGATAGCATGAGATGTGATATCTCAATGCTTCTAATATCAAACCTGAGAACCTCCCTATAGCATGAGATGTGATATCCAACTCCTTCCAATTCCAATACTGAGACCCTTCCAATAGCATATGTGATATCTCAATGCTTCTAATATCAAAACTGAGACCCTCCCTATAGCATGAGATGTGATATCCAACTCCTTCCCATTCCAATCCTGAGACTATTCCTATAACATGAGATGTGATATCTCTATGCTTCTAATAGCAAACCTGAGGCCCTTCCCGTAGTATATGTGATATCCAACTCCTTCCCATTCCAAACCTGTGACCCTTCCTGTAGCATGAAATGTGATTTCTCACCCCTTCCAATACCAAACCCGAGACCATTCCCACAGCCTGAGATTTGTAATCTCATTTCTTCCAATACCAAACCCGAGACCCTTCCGATAGGATGAGATTTACTATCTCACTCCTTAAAATAGCAAACTCGAGTCCCTTCCTAAAGGATGTGATTTGATTTCTCAGTGCTTCTAATGCCAAACCTGAGACCCTCCGTATAACAAGAGATATATCCAACTCCTTCCCATTCCAATACTAAGACTCTTCCGATAGCATGAGATGTGATATCTCAATGCTTCTAATACCAAACCTGAGACCCGTCCTAAAACATGAGATGTGAGATCCTAATCCTTCCCCTTCCAAACCTGAGACCATTCCTATAGCTTGAGATGTGATATCAAACTCCTTCCCATTCCAATCCTGAGATAGCTTGAGATGTGATATCCAACTCCATCCCATTCCAATCCTGAGACTCTTCTGATAGCATGAGATATGATATCTCAATGCTTCTAATATCAAAACTGAGACCCTCCCTATAGTATGAGATGTGATATCTAAGTCCTTCCCATTCCTATCCTGAGACCCTTCCGATAGCAGAGATGTGATATCTCAATGCTTATACCAAACCTGATGACCCTTCCTATGGCATGAGATGTGATATCCAACTCCTTCCCATTCCAAACCTGAGACCCTTCCGATAGCATGAGATGAGATATCTCAATGCTTCTAAAACCAAACATGAGAACCATCCTATAACATGAGATGTGAAATCCAAATCCTTCCCTTCCCAAACCTGAGAGCCTCCCTATAGCATGAGATGTGATATCCAAGTCCTTCCCATTCCAATCCTGAGACCCTTCCTATAGCATGAGAAGTGATATCTCAATGCTTATACCAAACCTGAGACCCTTCCTATAGCATGAGATGTGATATCCAACTCCTTCCCATTCCAATCCTGAGACCCTTCCTATAGCATGAGATGTGATATCTCAATGCTTCTACCAAAACTGAGACCCTTTCTTTAGCATCAGATGTGATATCCAACTCCTTCCCATTCCAATCCTGAGACCCTTCCTATAGCATGAGATGTGATATCTCAATGCTTCTAATACCAAACTTGAGATCCTTCCTATAACATGAGATGCGATATCCAACTCCTTCCCATTCCAATCCTGAGACCCTTCCTATAGCATGAGATGTGATATCTCAATGCTTCTAAAACCAAACCTGAGATCCTTCCTATAACATGAGATGTGATATCCAAATCCTTCCCCTTCCAAACCTGAGACCCTCCCTTTAGCATGAGATGTGATATCCAACTCCTTCCCATTCCAATCCTGAGACCCTTCCTATAGCATGAGATGTGATATCTCAATGCTTCTACCAAAACTGACACCCTTCCTTTAGCATCAGATGTGATATCCAACTCCTTCCCATTCCAATCCTGAGACCCTTCCTATAGCATGAGATGGGATATCCAACTCCTTCCAAATCCAATCCTCATACCCTTCCATGAGATGTGATATCCCAATGCTTCTACAAAACCTGAGACCCATACCATGGCATAAGATGTGATATCAAACTCCCGTCCTATACCATGAGACTTGATATCTCAATGCTTCTAATACCAAACCTGAGACCGGTCCAATAACATGAGATGTGATATCCAAATCCTTCCCCTTCCAAACCTTAGACCCTTCCTTTACCATGAGATGTGATATCCAAGTCCTTCCCATGCCATTCCTGAGACCCTTCCTATAGCCTGAGATGTGATATCTCAATGATTCTAATACCAAACCTGAGACCCTTCCAATAACATGAGATGTGATATCCAAGTCCTTCCCATTCCAATCCTGAAACCCTTCCTAAAGCATGAGATGTGATATCTCAATGCTTCTAATACCAAACCTGAGACCTTTCCTATAACATGAATTGTAATATCCAAGTCCTTCCCATTCCAATCCTGAGACCCTTCCGATAGCAGAGATGTGATATCTCAATGCTTATACCAAACCTGAGACCCTTCCTATAACATGAGATGTGATATCCAAATCCTTCCCCTTCCAAACCTTAGACCCTCCCTTTAGCATGAGATGTGATATCCAACTCCTTCCCATTCCAATCCTGAGACCCTTCTGATAGCATGAGATGTGACATCTCAATGCCTCTAATACCAAACCTGAGATCCTACCTCTAACATGAAATGTGATATCCAACTCCTTCCCCTTCCAACCCTGAGAGCCTTCCTATAGAATGAGATGTTATATCCAAGTCCTTCCCATTCCAATCCTGAGACCCTTCCTATAACATGAGATGTGATATCCAACTCCTTCCCATTCCAACCTTAGACCCTTCCTATAGCATGAGATGGGATATCCAACTCCTTCCAAATCCAATCCTGATACCCTTCCGATAGCATGAGATGTGATATCCCAATGCCTCTACAAAACCTCAGACCCATACCATGGCATGAGATGTGATAACAAACTCCTTCCCATTCCAATCATGAGACGCTTCCTATAGCTTGAGATGTGATATCCAACTCCTTCCCATTCCAATTCTGAGACCCGTCCTATACCATGAGACTTGATATTTCAATGCTTCTAATACCAAACCTGAGACCGGTCCTATAACATGAGATGTGATATCCAAATCCTTCCCCTTCCAAACCTGAGACCCTTCCTATAGCAGAGATGTGATATCTCAATGCTTATACCAAACCTGTGACCCTTCCTATGGCATGAGATGTCATATACAACTCCTTCCCATTCCAATCCTGAGACCCTTCCTATAGCATGTGATGGGATATCTCAATGCATATACCAAACCTGAGACCCTTCCTATAGCATGAGATGTGATATCCAACTCCTTCCCATTCCAATCCTGAGACCCTTCATATAGCATGAGATGTGATATCTCAATGCTTCTAATACCAAACCTGAGATCCTTCCTATAACATGAGACGTGATATCCAACTCCTTCCCATTCCAAACCTTTGCTTCTATCAAACCTGAGACCCTTCCTTTAGCATGAGATGTGATATCCAACTCCTTCCCATTCCTATACTGAGACCCTTCCTATAACATGAGACGTGATATCCAACTCCTTCCCATTCCAAACCTTTGCTTCTATCAAACCTGAGAGCCTTCCTTTAGCATGAGATGTGATATCCAACTCCTTCCCATTCCAATCCTGAGACTCTTCCTATAGCATGAGATGTGATAGCTCAATGCTTCTAAAACCAAACATGAGAACCATCCTATAACATGAGATGTGAAATCCAAATCATTCCCTTTCCAAACCTGAGACCCTTCCTATAGCTTCAGATGTGATATCAAACTCCTTCCCATTCAATGTGATATCCAACTCCTTCCCATTCCAATCCTGAGACCCTTCCTATACCTTGAGATGTGATATCTCAATGCTTCTAATACCAAACCTGAGACCCGTCCTAAAACATGAGATGTGAGATCCAAATCCTTCCCCTTCCAAACCTGAGACCTTTCCTTTAACATGAGATGTCATATCCAACTCCTTCCCATTCCAAACCTGAGGCCCTTCCTATAGCATGAGATGTTATATCTTAATGCTTCTAAAACCAAACCTGAGAACCATCCTATAACATGAGATGTGAAATCCAGATCCTTCCCTTTCCAAACCTGAGACCCTTCCTATAGCTTGAGGTGTGATATCAAACTCCTTCCCATTCCAATCCTGAGATAGCTTGAGATGTGATATCCAACTCCTTCCGATTCCAATCCTGAGACCCTTCCTATATCATGAGATGTGATATCTCAATGCTTCTAATACCAAACCTGAGACCCGTCCTAAAACATGAGATGTGAGAACCTAATCCTTCCCCTTCCAAACCTGAGACCTTTCCTATAGCTTGAGTTGTGATATCAAACTCCTTCCCATTCCAATCCTGAGATAGCTTGAGATGTGATATCCAACTCCATCCCATTCCAATCCTGAGACCCTTCCGATAGCATGAGATATGATATCTCAATGCTTCTAATATCAAAACTGAGACCCTCCCTATAGTATGAGATGTGATATCTAAGTCCTTCCCATTCCTATCCTGAGACCCTTCCGATAGCAGAGATGTGATATCTCAATGCTTATACCAAACCTGATGACCCTTCCTATTGCATGAGATGTGATATCCAACTCCTTCCCATTTCAATCCTGAGTTCCTTCCTATAACATGAGAAGTGATATCCAACTCCTTCCCATTCCAATCCTGAGACTCTTCCTATAGCATGAGATGTGATATCCAAATCCTTCCCATTCCAATCCTGAAACCCTTCCTATAGCATGAGATGTGATATCTCAATGTTTCTAATAAAAAACCTGAGACCTTCCTATAGCAAGAGATGTGATATCCAAATCCTTCCCAGTCAAATCCTGAGACCATTCCTATAATGAGATGTGATATCCAACTCTTTCCCATTCCAACCTGAGACCCTTCCTATAGCATGAGAAGGGATATCCACCTCCTTCCCATTCGAATCCTGAGACCCTTCCTATACCATGAGATGTGATATCTCAATGCTGCTAATACCAAACCTGGGACCCGTCCTATAACATGAGATATGATATCCAAATCCTTCCCAATCCAATCCTGAGACCCTTCCGATAGCAGAGATGTGATATCTCAATGCTTCTAATACGAAACCTGAGACCCGTCCTACAACATGAGATGTGAGATACAAATCCTTCCCCTTCCAAACCTGAGACCTTTCCTTTAGCATGAGATGTGATATCCAACTCCTTCCCATTCCAAACCCGAGACCCTTCCTATAGCATGAGATTTTATATCTTAATGCTTCTAAAATCAAACCTGACAACCATCCTATAACATGTGAAATCCAAATCCTTCCCTTTCCAATCCTGAGACCCTTCCGATAGCATATGTGATATCTCAATGCTTCTAAAACCAAACATGAGAACCATCCTATAACATTAGATGTGAAATCCAGATCCTTCCATTTCCAATCCTGAGACCGTTCCTATAGCTTGAGATGTGATATCAAACTTCTTCCCATTCCAATCCTGAGATAGCTTGAGATGTGATATCCAACTCCATCCCATTCCAATCCTGAGACCCTTCCGATAGCATGAGATGTGATATCTCAATGCTTCTAATATCAAAACTGAGACCCTCCCTATAGTATGAGATGTGATATCTAAGTCCTTCCCATTCCTATCCTGAGACCCTTCCGAGAGCAGAGATCCATTCCTATCCTGAGACCCTTCCGAGAGCAGAGATGTGATATCTCAATGCTTATACCAAACCTGATGACCCTTCCTATGGCATGAGATGTGATATCCAACTGCTTCCCATTCCAATCCTGAGACCCTTCCTATAACATGAGATGTGATATCCAACTCCTTCCCATTCCAATCCTGAGACTCTTCCTGTAGCATGAGATGTGATATCTCAATGCTTCTAATACCAAACATGGGACCAGTCATATAGCATGAGATATGATATCCAAATCCTTCCCCTTCCAAACCTGAGACCCTTCCTTTAGCATGAGATGTGATATCCAACTCCTTCCCATTCCAACCTGCGATCCTTCCTATAGCATGAGAAGGGATATCCAACTCCTTCCCAATCCAATCCTGAGACCCTTCCAATAGCAGAGATGTGATATCTCAATGCTTATACCAAACCTGAGACCCTTCCTATGGCATGAGATGTGATATCCAACTCCTTCCCATTCCAATCCTGAGACCCTTCCTATAGCATGAGATGTGATATCCAAATCCTTCACATGCGTCTATTAAACCTGAGACTCTTCCTTTAGCATGAGATTTGATATCCAAATCCTTCACATTCCAATCCTGAGACCCTTCCTATAGCATATGTGATATCTCAATGCTTCTAAAACCAAACATGAGAACCATCCTATAACATGAGATGTGATATCCAAATCCTTCCCCTTCCAAACCTTAGACCCTCCCTTTAGCATGAGATGTGATATCCAACTCCTTCCCATTCCAATCCTGAGACCCTTCTTATAGCATGAGATGTGATATCTCAATGCCTCTAATACCAAACCTGAGATCCTACCTCTAACATGAAATGTGATATCCAACTCCTTCCCCTTCCAACCCTGAGAGCCTTCCTATAGAATGAGATGTTATATCCAAGTCCTTCCCATTCCAATCCTGAGACCCTTCCTATAACATGAGATGTGATATCCAACTCCTTCCCATTCCAACCTTAGACCCTTCCTATAGCATGAGATGGGATATCCAACTCCTTCCAAATCCAATCCTGATACCCTTCCGATAGCATGAGATGTGATATCCCAATGCCTCTACAAAACCTGAGACCCATACCATGGCATGAGATGTGATTTCAAACTCCTTCCCATTCAAATCCTGAGACCCTTCCTATAGCTTGAGATGTGATATCCAACTCCTTCCCATTCCAATTCTGAGACCCGTCCTATACCATGAGACTTGATATTTCAATGCTTCTAATACCAAACCTGAGACCGGTCCTATAACATGAGATGTGATATCCAAATCCTTCCCCTTCCAAACCTTAGACCCTTCCTATAGCAGAGATGTGATATCTCAATGCTTATACCAAACCTGTGACCCTTCCTATGGCATGAGATGTCATATACAACTCCTTCTGATTCCAATCCTGAGACGCTTCCTATAGCATGAGATGGGATATCTCAATGCTTATACCAAACCTGAGACCCTTCCTATAGCATGGTATGTGATATCCAACTCCTTCCCATTCCAATCCTGAGACCCTTCATATAGCATGAGATGTGATATCTCAATGCTTCTAATACCAAACCTGAGATCCTTCCTATAACATGAGGTGTGATATCAAACTCCTTCCCATTCCAAACCTTTGCTTCTATCAAACCTGAGACCCTTCCTTTAGCATGAGATGTGATATCCAACTCCTTCCCATTCCAATCCTGAGACCCTTCCTATAACATGAGACGTGATATCCAACTCCTTCCCATTCCAAACCTTTGCTTCTACCAAAACTGAGACCCTTCCTTTAGCATCAGATGTGATATCTAACTCCTTCCCATTCCAATCCTGAGACCCTTCCTATAGCATGAGATGTGACATCTCAATGCTTCTAATACCAAACCTGAGAGCCTTCCTACAGCATGAGATGTGATATCCAAGTCCTTCCCATTCCAATCCTGAGATCCTTCCTATAACATGAGATGTGATATCCAACTCCTTCCCATTCCAACCTGAGACCCTTCCTATAGCATGAGATGGGATATCCAACTCCTTCCAAATCCAATCCTGATACCTTTCCATGAGATGTGATATCCCAATGCTTCTACAAAACCTGAGACCCATACCATGGCATGAGATGTGATATCAAACTCCCGTCCTATACCATGAGACTGGATATCTCAATGCTTCTAATACCAAACCTGAGACCGGTCCAATAACATGAGATGTGATATCCAAATCCTTCCCCTTCCAAACCTTAGACCCTTCCTTTATCATGAGATGTGATATCCAAGTCCTTCCCATGCCATTCCTGAGACCCTTCCTGTAGCATGAGATGTGATATCCAACTCCTTCCCATCCCAATCCTGAGACACTTCCGATTGCAGAGATGTGATATCTCAATGCTTATACCAAACCTGAGACTCTTCCTATAACATGAGATGTGATATCCAACTCCTTCCCGTTCCAAACCTGAGACCCTTCCTATAGCATGAGATGTGATATCCAACTCCTTCCGATTCCAATCCTGATACCCTTCCGATAGCATGAGATGTGATATCTCAATGCTTCTAATACCAAACCTGAGATCCTTCCTATAACATGTGATGTGATATCCAAATCCTTCCCCTTCCAAACCTGAGTCCCTCCCTTTAGCATGAGATGTGCTATCCAACTCCTTCCCGTTCCAAACCTGAGACCCTTCCTATAGCATGAGACGTGATATCCAACTCCTTCCGATTCCAATCCTGAGACCCTTCCGATAGCATGAGATGTGATATCTCAATGCTTCTAATACCAAACCTGAGACCCTTCCAATAACATGAGATGTGATATCCAAGTCCTTCCCATTCCAATCCTGAAACCCTTCCTATAGCATGAGATGTGATATCGCAAATCTTCTAATACCAAACCTGAGACCTTTCCTATAACATGAATTGTAATATCCAAGTCCTTCCCATTCCAATCCTGAGACCCTTCCGATAGCAGAAATGTGATATCTCAATGCTTATACCAAACCTGAGACCCTTCCGATAGCAGGAGATGTGATATCTCAATGCTTCTAATACCAAACCTGAGATCCTTCCTATAACATGAGATGTGATATCCAAATCCTTCCCCTTCCAAACCTTAGACCCTCCCTTTAGCATGTGATGTGATATCCAACTTCTTCCCATTCCAATCCTGAGACCCTTCTGATAGCATGAGATGTGACATCTCAATGCCTCTAATACCAAACCTGAGATCCTACCTCTAACATGAAATGTGATATCCAACTCCTTCCCCTTCCAACCCTGAGAGCCTTCCTATAGCTTGAGATGTGATATCCAACTCCTTCCCATTCCAATTCTGAGACCCGTCCTACACCATGAGACTTGATATCTCAATGCTTCTACCAAACCTGAGACCCTTCCTATAGCATGAGATGTGATATCCAACTCCTTCCCATTCCAATCCTGAGACCCTTCCTATAGCATGAGATGTGATATCTCAATGCTTCTTCCAAAACTGAGGCCCTTCCTTTAGCATCAGATGTGATATCCAACTCCTTCCCATTCCAATCCTGAGACCCTTCCTATAGCATGTGATGTGATATCTCAATGCTTCTAATACCAAACCTGAGATCCTTCCTATAACATGAGATGCGATATCCAACTCCTTCCCATTCCAATCCTGAGACCCTTCCTATAGCATGAGATGTGATATCTCAATGCTTCTAATACCAAACCTGAGATCCTTCCTATAACATGAGATGTGATATCCAAATCCTTCCCCTTCCAAACCTGAGACCCTCCCTTTAGCATGAGATGTGATATCCAACTCCTTCAAATTCCAATCCTGAGACCCTTCCTATAGCATGAGATGTGATATCTCAATGCTTCTACCAAAACTGAGACCCTTCCTTTAGCATGAGATGTGATATCCAACTCCTTCCCATTCAAATCCTGATACCCTTCCTATAGCATGAGATGTGATATCTCAATGCTTCTTCCAAAACTGAGGCCCTTCCTTTAGCATCAGATGTGATATCCAACTCCTTCCCATTCCAATCCTGAGACCCTTCCTATAGCATGTGATGTGATATCTCAATGCTTCTAATACCAAACCTGAGATCCTTCCTATAACATGAGATGCGATATCCAACTCCTTCCCATTCCAATCCTGATACCCTTCCGATAGCATGAGATGTGATATCTCAATGCTTCTAATACCAAACCTGAGATCCTTCCTATAACATGTGATGTGATATCCAAATCCTTCCCCTTCCAAACCTGAGTCCCTCCCTTTAGCATGAGATGTGCTATCCAACTCCTTCCCGTTCCAAACCTGAGACCCTTCCTATAGCATGAGACGTGATATCCAACTCCTTCCGATTCCAATCCTGAGACCCTTCCGATAGCATGAGATGTGATATCTCAATGCTTCTAATACCAAACCTGAGACCCTTCCAATAACATGAGATGTGATATCCAAGTCCTTCCCATTCCAATCCTGAAACCCTTCCTATAGCATGAGATGTGATATCGCAAATCTTCTAATACCAAACCTGAGACCTTTCCTATAACATGAATTGTAATATCCAAGTCCTTCCCATTCCAATCCTGAGATGTTTCCGATAGCAGAAATGTGATATCTCAATGCTTATACCAAACCTGAGACCCTTCCGATAGCAGGAGATGTGATATCTCAATGCTTCTAATTCCAAACCTGAGATCCTTCCTATAACATGAGATGTGATATCCAAATCCTTCCCCTTCCAAACCTTAGACCCTCCCTTTAGCATGAGATGTGATATCCAACTTCTTCCCATTCCAATCCTGAGACCCTTCTGATAGCATGAGATGTGACATCTCAATGCCTCTAATACCAAACCTGAGATCCTACCTCTAACATGAAATCTGATATCCAACTCCTTCCCCTTCCAACCCTGAGAGCCTTCCTATAGCTTGAGATGTGATATCCAACTCCTTCCCATTCCAATTCTGAGACCCGTCCTACACCATGAGACTTGATATCTCAATGCTTCTACCAAACCTGAGACCCTTCCTATAGCATGAGATGTGATATCCAACTCCTTCCCATTCCAATCCTGAGACCCTTCCTATAGCATGAGATGTGATATCTCAATGCTTCTTCCAAAACTGAGGCCCTTCCTTTAGCATCAGATGTGATATCCAACTCCTTCCCATTCCAATCCTGAGACCCTTCCTATAGCATGTGATGTGATATCTCAATGCTTCTAATACCAAACCTGAGATCCTTCCTATAACATGAGATGCGATATCCAACTCCTTCCCATTCCAATCCTGAGACCCTTCCTATAGCATGAGATGTGATATCTCAATGCTTCTAATACCAAACCTGAGATCCTTCCTATAACATGAGATGTGATATCCAAATCCTTCCCCTTCCAAACCTGAGACCCTCCCTTTAGCATGAGATGTGATATCCAACTCCTTCAAATTCCAATCCTGAGACCCTTCCTATAGCATGAGATGTGATATCTCAATGCTTCTACCAAAACTGAGACCCTTCCTTTAGCATGAGATGTGATATCCAACTCCTTCCCATTCAAATCCTGATACCCTTCCTATAGCATGAGATGTGATATCTCAATGCTTCTAATACCAAACCTGAGAGCCTTCCTATAGCATGAGATGGGATATCCAACCCCTTCCAAATCCAATCCTGATACCCTTCCATGAGATGTGATATCCCAATGCTTCTACAAAACCTGAGACCCATACCATGGCATGAGATGTGATATCAAACTCCCCTCCTATACCTTGAGACTTGATATCTCAATGCTTCTAATACCAAACCAGGGACCGGTCCAATAACATGAGATGTGATATCCAACTCCTTCCCATTCCAATCCTGATGCACTTCTGATACCATGAGATGTGATATCTCAATGCCTCTAATACCAAACCTGAGATCCTACCTCTAACATGAAATGTGATAGCCCACTCCTTCCCTTTCCAAACCTGAGAGCCTTCCAACAGCATGAGATGTGATTTCCAAGTCCTTCCCATTCCAATCCTGAGACCCTTCCTATAACATGAGATGTGATATCCAACTCCTTCCCATTACAACCTTAGACCCTTCCTATAGCATGAGATGGGATATCCAACTCCTTCCAAATTCAATCCTGATACCCTTCCGATAGCATGAGATGTGATATCCCAATGCCTCTACAAAACCTGAGACCCATACCATGGCATGAGATGTGATATCAAACTCCTTCCCATTCCAATCCTGAGACCCTTCCTATAGCTTGAGATGTGATATCCAACTCCTTCCCATTCCAATTCTGAGACCCGTCCTATACCATGAGACTTCATATCTCAATGCTTCTACCAAACCTGAGACCCTTCCTATAGCATGAGATGTGATATCAAACTCCTTCCCATTCCAATCCTGAGACCCTTCCTATAGCATGAGATGTGATATCTCAATGCTTCTACCAAAACTGAGGCCCTTCCTTTAGCATCAGATGTGATATCCAACTCCTTCCCAATCCAATCCTGAGACCCTTCCTATAGCATGTGATGTGATATCTCAAAGCTTCTAATACCAAACCTGAGATCCTTCCTATAACATGAGATGCGATATCCAACTCCTTCCCATTCCAATCCTGAGACCCTTCCTATAGCATGAGATGTGATATCTCAATGCTTCTAATACCAAACCTGAGATCCTTCCTATAACATGAGATGTGATATCCAAATCCTTCCCCTTCCAAACCTGAGACCCTCCCTTTAGCATGAGATGTGATATCCAACTCCTTCCCATTCCAATCCTGAGACCCTTCCTATAGCATGAGATGTGATATCTCAATGCTTCTACCAAAACTGAGACCCTTCCTTTAGCATCAGATGTGATATCCAACTCCTTCCCATTCAAATCCTGACACCCTTCCTATAGCATGAGATGTGACATCTCAATGCTTCTAATACCAAACCTGAGATCCTTCCTATAACATGAGATGCGATATCCAACTCCTTCCCATTCCAATCCTGAGACCCTTCCTATAGTATGAGATGTGATATCTCAATGCTTCTAATACCAAACCTGAGAGCCTTCCTACAGCATGAGATGTGATATCCAAGTCCTTCCCATTCCAATCCTGAGATCCTTCCTATAACATGAGATGTGATATCCAACTCCTTCCCATTCCAACCTGAGACCCTTCCTATAGCATGAGATGGGATGTACAACTCCTTCCAAATCCAATCCTGATACCCTTCCATGAGATGTGATATCCCAATGCTTCTACAAAACCTGAGACCCATACCATGGCATGAGATGTGATATCAAACTCCCGTCCTATACCATGAGACTTGATATCTCAATGATTCTAATACCAAACCTGAGACCGGTCCAATAACATGAGATGTGATATCCAAATCCTTCCCCTTCCAAACCTTAGACCCTTCCTTTATCATGAGATGTGATATCTCAATGCTTCTAATACCAAACCTGAGACCCTTCCTATAACATGAGATGTGATATCCAAGTCCTTCCCATTCCAATCCTGAAACCCTTCCTATAGCATGAGCTGTGATATCTCAATGCTTCTAATATCAAACCTGAGACCTTTCCTATAACATTAATTGTAATATCCAAGTCCTTCCCATTCCAATCCTGAGACCCTTCCGATAGCAGAGATGTGATATCTCAATGCTTATACCAAACCTGAGACCCTTCCGATAGCATGAGATGTGATATCTCAATGCTTCTAATACCAAACCTGAGATCCTTCCTATAACATGAGATGTGATATCCAAATCCTTCCCCTTCCAAACATTAGACCCTCCCTTTAGCATGAGATGTGATATCCAACTCCTTCCCATTCCAATCCTGAGACCCTTCTGATAGCATGAGATGTGATATCTCAATGCCTCTAATACCAAACCTGAGATCCTACCTCTAACATGAAATGTGATATCCAACTCCTTCCCCTTCCAACCCTGAGAGCCTTCCTATAGAATGAGATGTTATATCCAAGTCCTTCCCATTCCAATCCTGAGACCCTTCCTATAACATGAGATGTGATATCCAACTCCTTCCCATTACAACCTTAGACCCTTCCTATAGCATGAGATGGGATATCCAACTCCTTCCAAATCCAATCCTGATACCCTTCCGATAGCATGAGATGTGATATCCCAATGCCTCTACAAAACCTGAGACCCATACCATGGCATGAGATGTGATATCAAACTCCTTCCCATTCCAATCCTGAGACCCTTCCTATAGCTTGAGATGTGATATCCAACTCCTTCCCATTCCAATTCTGAGACCCGTCCTATACCATGAGACTTCATATCTCAATGCTTCTACCAAACCTGAGACCCTTCCTATAGCATGAGATATGATATCTCAATGCTTCTACCAAAACTGAGGCCCTTCCTTTAGCATCAGATGTGATATCCAACTCCTTCCCATTCCAATCCTGAGACCCTTCCTATAGCATGTGATGTGATATCTCAATGCTTCTAATACCAAACCTGAGATCCTTCCTATAACATGAGATGCGATATCCAACTCCTTCCCATTCCAATCCTGAGACCCTTCCTATAGCATGAGATGTGATATCTCAATGCTTCTAATACCAAACCTGAGATCCTTCCTATAACATGAGATGTGATATCCAAATCCTTCCCCTTCCAAACCTGAGACCCTCCCTTCAGCATGAGATGTGATATCCAACTCCTTCAAATTCCAATCCTGAGACCCTTCCTATAGCATGAGATGTGATATCTCAATGCTGCTACCAAAACTGAGACCCTTCCTTTAGCATCAGATGTGATATCCAACTCCTTCCCATTCAAATCCTGAGACCCTTCCTATAGCATGAGATGTGACATCTCAATGCTTCTAATACCAAACCTGAGATCCTTCCTATAACATGAAATGCGATATCCAACTCCTTCCCATTCCAATCCTGAGACCCTTCCTATAGCATGAGATGTGATATCTCAATGCTTCTAATACCAAACCTGAGAGCCTTCCTACAGCATGAGATGTGATATCCAAGTCCTTCCCATTTCAATCCTGAGATCCTTCCTATAACATGAGATGTGATATCCAACTCCTTCCCATTCCAAACTGAGACCCTTCCTATAGCATGAGATGGGATATCCAACTCCTTCCAAATCCAATCCTGATACCTTTCCATGAGATGTGATATCCCAATGCTTCTACAAAACCTGAGACCCATACCATGGCATGAGATGTGATATCAAACTCCCGTCCTATACCATGAGACTTGATATCTCAATGCTTCTAATACCAAACCTGAGACCGGTCCAATAACATGAGATGTGATATCCAAGTCCTTCCCATGCCATTCCTGAGACCCTTCCTATAACATGAGATGTGATATCCAACTCCTTCCCATCCCAATCCTGAGACACTTGTGATTGCAGAGATGTGATATCTCAATGCTTATACCAAACCTGAGACTCTTCCTATAACATGAGATGTGATATCCAACTCCTTCCCGTTCCAAACCTGAGACCCTTCCTATAGCATGAGATGTGATATCCAACTCCTTCCGATTCCAATCCTGAGACCCTTCCGATAGCATGAGATGTGATATCTCAATGCTTCTAATACCAAACCTGAGATCCTTCCTATAACATGTGATGTGATATCCAAATCCTTCCCCTTCCAAACCTGAGACCCTCCCTTTAGCATGAGATGTGCTATCCAACTCCTTCCCGTTCCAAACCTGAGACCCTGCCTATAGCATGAGATGTGATATCCAACTCCTTCCGATTCCAATCCTGAGATCCTTCCGATAGCATGAGATGTGATATCTCAATGCTTCTAATACCAAACCTGAGACCCTTCCAATAACATGAGATGTGATATCCAAGTCCTTCCCATTCCAATCCTGAAACCCTTCCTATAGCATGAGATGTGATATCTCAATGCTTCTAATACCAAACCTGAGACCTTTCCTATAACATGAATTGTAATATCCAAGTCCTTCCCATTCCAATCCTGAGACCCTTCCGATAGCAGAGATGTGATATCTCAATGCTTATAAAAAACCTGAGACCCTTCCGATAGCATGAGATGTGATATCTCAATGCTTCTAATACCAAACCTGAGATCCTTCCTATAACATGAGATGTGATATGCAAATCCTTCCCTTCCAAACCTTAGACCCTCCCTTTAGCATGAGATGTGATATCCAACTCCTTCCCATTCCAATCCTGAGACCCTTCTGATAGCATGAGATGTGACATCTCAATGCCGCTAATACCAAACCTGAGATCCTACCTCTAACATGAAATGTGATATCCAACTCCTTCCCCTTCCAACCCTGAGAGCCTTCCTATAGCTTGAGATGTGATATCCAACTCCTTCCCATTCCAATTCTGAGACCCGTCCTACACCATGAGACTTGATATCTCAATGCTTCTACCAAACCTGAGACCCTTCCTATAGCATGAGATGTGATATCCAACTCCTTCCCATTCCAATCCTGAGACCCTTCCTATAGCATGAGATGTGATATCTCAATGCTTCTTCCAAAACTGAGGCCCTTCCTTTAGCATCAGATGTGATATCCAACTCCTTCCCATTCCAATCCTGAGACCCTTCCTATAGCATGTGATGTGATATCTCAATGCTTCTAATACCAAACCTGAGATCCTTCCTATAACATGAGATGCGATATCCAACTCCTTCCCATTCCAATCCTGAGACCCTTCCTATAGCATGAGATGTGATATCTCAATGCTTCTAATACCAAACCTGAGATCCTTCCTATAACATGAGATGTGATATCCAAATCCTTCCCCTTCCAAACCTGAGACCCTCCCTTTAGCATGAGATGTGATATCCAACTCCTTCAAATTCCAATCCTGAGACCCTTCCTATAGCATGAGATGTGATATCTCAATGCTTCTACCAAAACTGAGACCCTTCCTTTGGCATGAGATGTGATATCCAAATCCTTCCCATTCAAATCCTGAGACCCTTCCTATAGCATGAGATGTGATATCTCAATGCTTCTAATACCAAACCTGAGAGCCTTCCTATAGCATGAGATGGGATATCCAACTCCTTCCAAATCCAATCCTGATACCCTTCGATGAGATGTGATATCCCAATGCTTCTACAAAACCTGAGACCCATACCATGGCATGAGATGTGATATCAAACTCCCCTCCTATACCTTGAGACTTGATATCTCAATGCTTCTAATACCAAACCAGGGACCGGTCCAATAACATGAGATGTGATATCCAAATCCTTCCCCTTCCAAACCTTCGACCCTTCCTTTATCATGAGATGTGATATCCAAGTCCTTCCCATGCCATTCCTGAGACCCTTCCTATAGCATGAGATGTGATATCTCAATGCTTCTAATACCAAACCTGAGACCCTTCCTATAACATGAGATGTGATATCCAAGTCCTTCCCATTCCAATCCTGAAACCCTTCCTATAGCATGAGCTGTGATATCTCAATGCTTCTAATACCAAACCTGAGACCTTTCCTATAACATGAATTGTAATATCCAAGTCCTTCCCATTCCAATCCTGAGACCCTTCCGATAGCAGAGATGTGATATCTCAATGCTTATACCAAACCTGAGACCCTTCCGATAGCATGAGATGTGATATCTCAACGCTTCTAATACCAAACCTGAGATCCTTCCTATAACATGAGATGTGATATCAAAATCCTTCCCCTTCCAAACCTTAGACCCTCCCTTTAGCATGAGATGTGATATCCAACTCCTTCCCATTCCAATCCTGAGACCCTTCTGATAGCATGAGATGTGATATCTCAATGCCTCTAATACCAAACCTGAGATCCTACCTCTAACATGAAATGTGATATCCAACTCCTTCACCTTCCAACCCTGAGAGCCTTCCTATAGAATGAGATGTTATATCCAAGTCCTTCCCATTCCAATCCTGAGACCCTTCCTATAAAATGAGATGTGATATCCAACTCCTTCCCATTCCAACCTTAGACCCTTCCTATAGCATGAGATGGGATATCCAACTCCTTCCAAATCCAATCCTGATACCCTTCCGATAGCATGAGATGTGATATCCCAATGCCTCTACAAAACCTGAGACCCATACCATGGCATGAGATGTGATATGAAACTCCTTCCCATTCCAATCCTGAGACCCTTCCTATAGCTTGAGATTTGATATCCAACTCCTTCCCATTCCAATTCTGAGACCCGTCCTATACCATGAGACTTGATATTTCAATGCTTCTAATACCAAACCTGAGACCGGTCCTATAACATGAGATGTGATATCCAAATCCTTCCCCTTCCAAACCTTAGACCCTTCCTATAGCAGAGATTTTATATCTCAATGCTTATACCAAACCTGTGACCCTTCCTATGGCATGAGATGTCATATACAACTCCTTCCGATTCCAATCCTGAGACCCTTCCTATAGCATGAGATGGGATATCTCAATGCTTATACCAAACCTGAGACCCTTCCTATAGCATGAGATGTGATATCCAACTACTTCCCATTCCAATCCTGAGACCCTTCATATAGCATGAGATGTGATATCTCAATGCTTCTAATACCAAACCTGAGATCCTTCCTATAACATGAGGTGTGATATCAAACTCCTTCCCATTCCAAACCTTTACTTCTATCAAACCTGAGACCCTTCCTTTAGCATGAGATGTGATATCCAACTCCTTCCCATTCCAATCCTGAGACCCTTCCTATAACATGAGACGTGATATCCAACTCCTTCCCATTCCAAACCTTTGCTTCTATCAAACCTGAGACCCTTCCTTTAGCATGAGATGTGATATCCAACTCCTTCCCATTCCAATCCTGAGACCCGTCCTAAAACATGAGATGTGAGATCCAAATCCTTCCCCTTCCAAACCTGAGACCTTTCCTTTAGCATGAGAAGTGATATCCAACTCCTTCCCATTCCAAACCTGAGACCCTTCCTATAGCATGAGATGTTATATCTTAATGCTTCTAAAACCAAACCTGAGAACCATCCTATAACATGTGAAATCCAAATCCTTCCCTTTCTAAACCTGAGACCCTTCCGATAGCATGAGATGTGATATCTCAATGCTTCGAAAACCAAACATGAGAACCATCCTATAACATGAGATGTGAAATCCAGATCCTTCCCTTTCCAAACATGAGACCCTTCCTATAGCTTGAGATTTGATATTAAACTCCTTCCCATTCCAATCCTGAGATCCTTCCTATACCATGAGATGTGATATCTCAATGCTTCTAATACCAAACCTGAGACCCGTCCTAAAACATGAGATGTGAGATCCTAATCCTTCCCCTTCCAAACCTGAGACCATTCCTATAGCTTGAGATGTGATATCAAACTCCTTCCCATTCCAATCCTGAGATAGCTCGAGATGTGATATCCAACTCCATCCCATTCCAATCCTGAGACCCTTCTGATAGCATGAGATATGATATCTCAATGCTTCTAATATCAAAACTGAGACCCTCCCTATAGTATGAGATGTGATATCTAAGTCCTTCCCATTCCTATCCTGAGACCCTTCCGATAGCAGAGATGTGATATCTCAATGCTTCTAATATCAAAACTGAGACCCTCCCTATAGTATGAGATGTGATATCCAACTCCTTCCCATTCCAATTCTGAGACCCGTCCTACACCATGAGACTTGATATCTCAATGCTTCTACCAAACCTGAGACCCTTCCTATAGCATGAGATGTGATATCCAACTCCTTCCCATTCCAATCCTGAGACCCTTCCTATAGCATGAGATGTGATATCTCAATGCTTCTTCCAAAACTGAGGCCCTTCCTTTAGCATCAGATGTGATATCCAACTCCTTCCCATTCCAATCCTGAGACCCTTCCTATAGCATGTGATGTAATATCTCAATGCTTCTAATACCAAACCTGAGATCCTTCCTATAACATGAGATGCGATATCCAACTCCTTCCCATTCCAATCCTGAGACCCTTCCTATAGCATGAGATGTGATATCCAACTACTTCCCATTCCAATCCTGAGACCCTTCATATAGCATGAGATGTGATATCTCAATGCTTCTAATACCAAACCTGAGATCCTTCCTATAACATGAGGTGTGATATCAAACTCCTTCCCATTCCAAACCTTTGCTTCTATCAAACCTGAGACCCTTCCTTTAGCATGAGATGTGATATCCAACTCCTTCCCATTCCAATCCTGAGACACTTCCTATAACATGAGACGTGATATCCAACTCCTTCCCATTCCAAACCTTTGCTTCTATCAAACCTGAGACATTTCCTTTAGCATGAGATGTGATATCCAACTCCTTCCAAATCCAATCCTGATACCCTTCCATGAGATGTGATATCCCAATGCTTCTACAAAACCTGAGACCCATACCATGGCATGAGATGTGATATCAAACTCCCGTCCTATACCATGAGACTTGATATCTCAATGCTTCTAATACCAAACCTGAGACCGGTCCAATAACATGAGATGTGATATCCAAATCCTTCCCCTTCCAAACCTTAGACCCTTCCTATAGCAGAGATGTTATATCTCAATGCTTATACCAAACCTGTGACCCTTCCTATGGCATGAGATGTCATATACAACTACTTCCGATTCCAATCCTGAGACCCTTCCTATAGCATGAGATGGGATATCTCAATGCTTATACCAAACCTGAGACCCTTCCTATAGCATGAGATGTGATATCCAACTACTTCCCATTCCAATCCTGAGACCCTTCATATAGCATGAGATGTGATATCTCAATGCTTCTAATACCAAACCTGAGATCCTTCCTATAACATGAGGTGTGATATCAAACTCCTTCCCATTCCCACCCTTTGCTTCTATCAAACCTGTGACCCTTCCTTTAGCATGAGATGTGATATCCAACTCCTTCCCATTCCAATCCTGAGACCCTTCCTATAACATGAGACGTGATATCCAACTCCTTCCCATTCCAATCTGAGACCCTTCCTATAGCATGAGATGGGATATCCAACTCCTTCCAAATCCAATCCTGATACCCTTCCATGAGATGTGATATCCCAATGCTTCTACAAAACCTGAGACCCATACCATGGCATGAGATGTGATATCAAACTCCCGTCCTATACCATGAGACTTGATATCTCAATGCTTCTAATACCAAACCTGAGACCGGTCCAATAACATGAGATGTGATATCCAAATCCTTCCCCTTCCAAACCTTAGACCCTTCCTATAGCAGAGATGTTATATCTCAATGCTTATACCAAACCTGTGACCCTTCCTATGGCATGAGATGTCATATACAACTCCTTCCGATTCCAATCCTGAGACCCTTCCTATAGCATGAGATGGGATATCTCAATGCTTATACCAAACCTGAGACCCTTCCTATAGCATGAGATGTGATATCCAACTACTTCCCATTCCAATCCTGAGACCCTTCATATAGCATGAGATGTGATATCTCAATGCTTCTAATACCAAACCTGAGATCCTTCCTATAACATGAGGTGTGATATCAAACTCCTTCCCATTCCAAACCTTTGCTTCTATCAAACCTGAGACCCTTCCTTTAGCATGAGATGTGATATCCAACTCCTTCCCATTCCAATCCTGAGACCCTTCCTATAACATGAGACGTGATATCCAACTCCTTCCCATTCCAAACCTTTGCTTCTATCAAACCTGAGACCCTTCCTTTAGCATGAGATGTGATATCCAACTCCTTCCCATTCCAATCCTGAGACCCGTCCTAAAACATGAGATGTGAGATCCAAATCCTTCCCCTTCCAAACCTGAGACCTTTCCTTTAGCATGAGAAGTGATATCCAACTCCTTCCCATTCCAAACCTGAGACCCTTCCTATAGCATGAGATGTAATATCTTAATGCTTCTAAAACCAAACCTGAGAACCATCCTATAACATGTGAAATCCAAATCCTTCCCTTTCTAAACCTGAGACCCTTCCGATAGCATGAGATGTGATATCTCAATGCTTCGAAAACCAAACATGAGAACCATCCTATAACATGAGATGTGAAATCCAGATCCTTCCCTTTCCAAACATGAGACCCTTCCTATAGCTTGAGATTTGATATCAAACTCCTTCCCATTCCAATCCTGAGACCCTTCCTATACCATGAGATGTGATATCTCAATGCTTCTAATACCAAACCTGAGACCCGTCCTAAAACATGAGATGTGAGATCCTAATCCTTCCCCTTCCAAACCTGAGACCATTCCTATAGCTTGAGATGTGATATCAAACTCCTTCCCATTCCAATCCTGAGTTAGCTTGAGATGTGATATCCAACTCCATCCCATTCCAATCCTGAGACCCTTCTGATAGCATGAGATATATCCAACTCCTTCCCATTCCAATCCTGAGACCCTTCCTATAGCATGAGATGGGATATCTCAATGCCTCTAATACCAAACCTGAGATCCTACCTCTAACATGAAATGTGATATCCAACTCCTTCCCCTTCCAACCCTGAGAGCCTTCCTATAGAATGAGATGTTATATCCAAGTCCTTCCCATTCCAATCCTGAGACCCTTCCTATAACTTGAGATGTGATATCCAACTCCTTCCCATTACAACCTTAGACCCTTCCTATAGCATGAGATGGGATATCCAACTCCTTCCAAATCCAATCCTGATACCCTTCCGATAGCATGAGATGTGATATCCCAATGCCTCTACAAAACCTGAGACCCATACCATGGCATGAGATGTGATATCAAACTCCTTCCCATTTCAATCCTGAGACCCTTCCTATAGCTTGAGATGTGATATCCAACTCCTTCCCATTCCAATTCTGAGACCCGTCCTATACAATGAGACTTGATATCTCAATGCTTCTACCAAACCTGAGACCCTTCCTACAGCATAAGATGTGATATCCAACTCCTTCCCATTCCAATCCTGAGACCCTTCCTATAGCATGAGATGTGATATCTCAATGCTTCTACCAAAACTGAGACCCTTCCTTTAGCATCAGATGTGATATCCAACTCCTTCCCATTCCAATCCTGAGACCCTTCCTATAGCATGTGATGTGATATCTCAATGCTTCTAATACCAAACCTGAGATCCTTCCTATAACATGAGATGCGATATCCAACTCCTTCCCATTCCAATCATGAGACCCTTCCTATAGCATGAGATGTGATATCTCAATGCTTCTAATACCAAACCTGAGATCCTTCCTATAACATGAGATGTGATATCCAAATCCTTCCCCTTCCAAACCTGAGACCCTCCCTTTAGCATGAGATGTGATATCCAACTACTTCCCATTCCAATCCTGAGACCCTTCCTATAGCATGAGATGTGATATCTCAATGCTTCTACCAAAACTGAGACCCTACCTTTAGCATCAGATGTGATATCCAACTCCTTCCCATTCCAATCCTGAGACCCTTCCTATAGCATGAGATGTGATATCTCAATGCTTCTAATACCAAACCTGAGAGCCTTCCTAAAGCATGAGATGTGATATCCAAGTCCTTTCCATTCCAATCCTGAGATCCTTCCTATAACATGAGATGTGATATCCAACTCCTTCCCATTCCAACCTGAGACCCTTCCTATAGCATAAGATGGGATATCCAACTCCTTCCAAATCCAATCCTGATACCCTTCCATGAGATGTGATATCCCAATGCTTCTACAAAACCTGAGACCCATACCATGGCATGAGATGTGATATCAAACTCCCGTCCTATACCATGAGACTTGATATCTCAATGCTTCTAATACCAAACCTGAGACCGGTCCAATAACATGAGATGTGATATCCAAATCCTTCCCCTTCCAAACCTTAGACCCTTCCTTTATCATGAGATGTGATATCCAAGTCCTTCCCATGCCATTCCTGAGACCCTTCCTATAGCATGAGATGTGATATCTCAATGCTTCTAATACCAAACCTGAGACCCTTCCTATAACATGAGATGTGATATCCAAGTCCTTCCCATTCCAATCCTGAAACCCTTCCTATAGCATGAGATGTGATATCTCAATGCTTCTAATACCAAACCTGAGACCTTTCCTATAACATGAATTGTAATATCCAAGTCCTTCCCATTCCAATCCTGAGACCCTTCCGATAGCAGAGATGTGATATCTCAATGCTTATACCAAACCTGAGACCCTTGCGATAGCATGAGATGTGATATCTCAATGCTTCTAATACCAAACCTGAGATCCTTCCTATAACATGAGATGTGATATCCAAATCCTTCCCCTTCCAAACCTTAGACCCTCCCTTTAGCATGAGATGTGATATCCAACTCCTTCCCATTCCAATTCTGAGACCCTTCTGATAGCATGAAATGTGATATCTCAATGCCTCTAATACCAAACCTGAGATCCTACCTCTAACATGAAATGTGATATCCAACTCCTTCCCCTTCCAACCCTGAGAGCCTTCCTATAGAATGAGATGTTATATCCAAGTCCTTCCCATTCCAATCCTGAGACCCTTCCTATAACATGAGATGTGATATCCAACTCCTTCCCATTACAACCTTAGACCCTTCCTATAGCATGAGATGGGATATCCAACTCCTTCCAAATCCAATCCTGATACCCTTCCGATAGCATGAGATGTGATATCCCAATGCCTCTACAAAACCTGAGACCCATACCATGGCATGAGATGTGATATCAAACTCGTTCCCATTCCAATCCTGAGACCCTTCCTATAGCTTGAGATGTGATATCCAACTCCTTCCCATTCCAATTCTGAGACCCGTCCTATACCATGAGACTTGATATTTCAATGCTTCTAATACCAAACCTGAGACCGGTCCTATAACATGAGATGTGATATCCAAATCCTTCCCCTTCCAAACCTTAGACCCTTCCTATAGCAGAGATGTGATATCTCAATGCTTATACCAAACCTGTGACCCTTCCTATGGCATGAGATGTCATATACAACTCCTTCCGATTCCAATCCTGAGACCCTTCCTATAGCATGAGATGGGATATCTCAATGCTTATACCAAACCTGAGACCCTTCCTATAGCATGAGATGTGATATCCAACTCCTTCCCATTCCAATCCTGAGACCCTTCATATAGCATGAGATGTGATATCTCAATGCTTCTAATACCAAACCTGAGATCCTTCCTATAACATGAGGTGTGATATCAAACTCCTTCCTATTCCAAACCATTGCTTCTATCAAACCTGAGACCCTTCCTTTAGCATGAGATGTGATATCCAACTCCTTCCCATTCCAATCCTGAGACCCTTCCTATAACATGAGACGTGATATCCAACTCCTTCCCATTCCAAACCTTTGCTTCTATCAAACCTGAGACCCTTCCTTTAGCATGAGATGTGATATCCAACTCCTTCCCATTCCAATCCTGAGACCCGTCCTAAAACATGAGATGTGAGATCCAAATCCTTCCCCTTCCAAATCTGAGACCTTTCCTTTAGCATGAGAAGTGATATCCAACTCCTTCCCATTCCAAACCTGAGACCCTTCCTATAACATGAGATGTTATATCTTAATGCTTCTAATACCAAACCTGAGATCCTTCCTATAACATGAGATGCGATATCCAACTCCTTCCCATTCCAATCCTGAGACCCTTCCTATAGCATGAGATGTGATATCTCAATGCTTCTAATACCAAACCTGAGAGCCTTCCTAAAGCATGAGATGTGATATCCAAGTCCTTCCCATTCCATTCCTGAGATCCTTTCTATAACATGAGATGTGATATCAAACTCCTTCCCATTCCAACCTGAGACCCTTCCTATAGCATGAGATGGGATATCCAACTCCTTCCAAATCCAATCCTGATACCCTTCCATGAGATGTGATATCCCAATGCTTCTACAAAACCTGAGACCCATACCATGGCATGAGATGTGATATCAAACTCCCGTCCTATACCATGAGACTTGATATCTCAATGCTTCTAATACCAAACCTGAGACCGGTCCAATAACATGAGATGTGATATCCAAATCCTTCCCCTTCCAAACCTTAGACCCTTCCTTTATCATGAGATGTGATATCCAAGTCCTTCCCATGCCATTCCTGAGACCCTTCCTATAGCATGAGATGTGATATCTCAATGCTTCTAATACCAAACCTAAGACCCTTCCTATAACATGAGATGTGATATCCAAGTCCTTCCCATTCCAATCCTGAAACCCTTCCTATAGCATGAGATGTGATATCTCAATGCTTCTAATACCAAACCTGAGACCTTTCCTATAACATGAATTGTAATATCCAAGTCCTTCCCATTCCAATCCTGAGACCCTTCCGATAGCAGAGATGTGATATCTCAATGCTTATACCAAACCTCAGACCCTTCCGATAGCATGAGATGTGATATCTCAATGCTTCTAATACCAAACCTGAGATCCTTCCTATAACATGAGATGTGATATCCAAATCCTTCCCCTTCCAAACCTTAGACCCTCCCTTTAGCATGAGATGTGATATCCAACTCCTTCCCATTCCAATCCTGAGACCCTTCTGATAGCATGAAATGTGATATCTCAATGCCTCTAATACTAAACCTGAGATCCTACCTCTAACATGAAATGTGATATCCAACTCCTTCCCCTTCCAACCCTGAGAGCCTTCCTATAGAATGAGATGTTATATCCAAGTCCTTCCCATTCCAATCCTGAGACCCTTCCTATAACATGAGATGTGATATCCAACTCCTTCCCATTACAACCTTAGACCCTTCCTATAGCATGAGATGGGATATCCAACTCCTTCCAAATCCAATCCTGATACCCTTCCGATAGCATGAGATGTGATATCCCAATGCCTCTACAAAACCTGAGACCCATACCATGGCATGAGATGTGATATCAAACTCCTTCCCATTCCAATCCTGAGACCCTTCCTATAGCTTAAGATGTGATATCCAACTCCTTCCCATTCCAATTCTGAGACCCGTCCTATACCATGAGACTTGATATTTCAATGCTTCTAATACCAAACCTGAGACCGGTCCTATAACATGAGATGTGATATCCAAATCCTTCCCCTTCCAAACCTTAGACCCTTCCTATAGCAGAGATGTGATATCT
The DNA here is from genome assembly GCF_040938575.1 of Ambystoma mexicanum. NCBI lineage: Eukaryota > Metazoa > Chordata > Amphibia > Caudata > Ambystomatidae > Ambystoma > Ambystoma mexicanum. The sequence continues at coordinate 272,067 of NW_027182329.1, read as the reverse complement.
CAATGCTTATACCAAACCTGTGACCCTTCCTATGGCATGAGATGTCATATACAACTCCTTCCGATTCCAATCCTGAGACCCTTCCTATAGCATGAGATGGGATATCTCAATGCTTATACCAAAACTGAGACCCTTCCTATAGCATGAGATGTGATATCCAACTCCTTCCCATTCCAATCCTGAGACCCTTCATATAGCATGAGATGTGATATCTCAATGCTTCTAATACCAAACCTGAGATTCTTCCTATAACATGAGGTGTGATATCAAACTCCTTCCTATTCCAAACCATTGCTTCTATCAAACCTGAGACCCTTCCTTTAGCATGAGATGTGATATCCAACTCCTTCCCATTCCAATCCTGAGACCCTTCCTATAACATGAGACGTGATATCCAACTCCTTCCCATTCCAAACCTTTGCTTCTATCAAACCTGAGACCGTTCCTTTAGCATGAGATGTGATATCCAACTCCTTCCCATTCCAATCCTGAGACCCGTCCTAAAACATGAGATGTGAGATCCAAATCCTTCCCCTTCCAAACCTGAGACCTTTCCTTTAGCATGAGAAGTGATATCCAACTCCTTCCCATTCCAAACCTTAGACCCTTCCTATAGCATGAGATGTGATATCTCAATGCTTAGAAAACCAAACATGAGAACCATCCTATAACATGAGATGTGAAATCCAGATCCTTCCCTTTCCAAACCTGAGACCCTTCCTATAGCATGAGAAGTGATATCTCAATGCTTCTAATACCAAACCTTAGACCCTTCCTTTATCATGAGATGTGATATCCAACTCCTTCCCATTCCAATCCTGAGACCCTTCCGATATCATGAGATGTGATATCTCAATGCTTCTAATATCAAACTTGAGACCCTCCCTATAGCATGAGATGTGATATCCAAATCCTTCCCATTCCAATTCTGAGACCCTCCCTATAGCATGAGAAGTGATATCTCAATGCTTCTAATACCAAACCTGAGATCCTTCCTATAACATGAGATGTGATATCCAACTCCTTCCCATTCCAATCCTGAGACACTTCCTATAGCATGAGATGTGCTATCCAACTCCTTCCCATTCCAATCCTGAGACTCTTATGATAGCATGAGATGTGATATCTCAATGCCTCTAATACCAAACCTGAGATACTTCCGATAGCATGAGATGTGATATCTCAATGCTTCTAATACCAAACCTGAGATCCTTCCTATAACATGAGATGTGATATCCAAATGCTTCCCTTTCCAAACCTGAGACCCTCCCTTTAGCATGAGATGTGATATCCAACTCCTTCCCATTCCAATCCTGAGACCCTTCTGATAGCATGAGATGTGATATCTCAATGCCTCTAATACCAAACCTGAGATCCTACCTCTAACATGAAATGTGATATCCAACTCCTTCCCTTTCCAAACCTGAGACCCTGCCTATAGCATGAGATGTGATATCCAATTCCTTCCCATTCCAATCCCGAGACCCTTCCTATAGCATGTGATGTGATATCTCAATGCTTATACCAAACCTGAGACCCTTCCTTTAGCATGAGATGGGATATCCAACTCCTTCCAAATCCAATACTGATACCCTTCCGATAGCATGAGATGTGATATCCCAATGCTTCTACCAAACCTGAGACCCATACTATGGCATGAGATGTGATATCAAACTCCTTCCCATTCCAATCCTGAGACCCTTCCTATAGCTTGAGATGTGATATCCAACTCCTTCCCATTCCAATTCTGAGACCCTTCCTATACCATGAGACTTGATATCTCAATGCTTCTAATACCAAACCTGAGACCCGTCCTATAACATGAGATGTGATATCCAAATCCTTCCCATTCCAATCCTGAGACCCTTCCGATATCATGAGATGTGATATCTCAATGCTTCTAATATCAAACTTGAGACCCTTCCTATAGCATGTGATGTGATATCCAAGTCCTTCCCATTCCAATCCTGAGACCCTTCCTATAGCATTAGAAGTGATAACTCAATGCTTCTAATACCAAACCTTAGACCCTTCCTTCATCATGAGATGTGATATCCAACTCCTTCCCATTCCAATCCTGAGACCCTTCCGATATCATGAGATGTGATATCTCAATGCTTCTAATATCAAACTTGAGACCCTCCCTATAGCATGAGATGTGATATCCAAATCCTTCCCATTCCAATCCTGAGACCCTCCCTATAGCATGAGAAGTGATATCTCAATGCTTCTAATACCAAATCTGAGATCCTTCCTATAACATGAGATGTGATATCCAACTCCTTCCCATTCCAATCCTGAGACACTTCCTATAGCATGAGATGTGCTATCCAACTCCTTCCCATTCCAATCCTGAGACTCTTATGATAGCATGAGATGTGATATCTCAATGCCTCTAATACCAAACCTGAGATACTTCCGATAGCATGAGATGTGATATCTCAATGCTTCTAATACCAAACCTGAGATCCTTCCTATAACATGAGATGTGATATCCAAATCCTTCCCTTTCCAAACCTGAGACCCTCCCTTTAGCATGAGATGTGATATCCAACTCCTTCCCATTCCAATCCTGAGACCCTTCTGATAGCATGAGATGTGATATCTCAATGCCTCTAATACCAAACCTGAGATCCTACCTCTAACATGAAATGTGATATCCAACTCCTTCCCTTTCCAAACCTGAGACCCTGCCTATAGCATGAGATGTGATATCCAAGTCCTTCCCATTCCAATCCCAAGACCCTTCCTATAGCATGTGATGTGATATCTCAATGCTTATACCAAACCTGAGACCCTTCCTATGGCATGAGATGTCATATACAACTCCTTCCCATTCCAATCCTGAGACCCTTCCTATAGCATGAGATGTGATATCTCAATGCTTATACCAAACCTGAGACCCTTCCTATAGCATGAGATGTGATATCCAACTTCTTCCCATTCCAATCCTGAGACCCTTCCTATAACATGAGATTTGATGTCTCAATGCTTCTAATACCAAACCTGAGATCTTTCCTATAACATGAGATGTGATATCCAACTCCTTCCCATTCCAATTCTGAGACCCTTCCTATAGCATGAGATGTGATATCTCAATGCTTATACCAAACCTGAGACTCTTCCTATAGCTTGAGATGTGATATCCAACTCCTTCCCATTCCAATCCTGAGACCCTTCCTATAGCATGAGATGTGATATCTCAATGCTTCTAATACCAAACCTGAGACCCTTCCTATAGCTTGAGATGTGATATCCAACTCCTTCCCCTTCCAAACCTGAGAGCCTTCCCATAGCATGAGATATGATATCCAAGTCCTTCCCATTCCAATCCTGAGACCCTTCCTATAACATGAGATGTGATATCCAACTCCTTCCCATTCCAACCTGAGACCCTTCCTATAGCATGATGGGATATCCAACTCCTTCCAAATCCAATACTGATACCCTTCCGATAGCATGAGATGTGATATCCCAATGCTTCTACCAAACCTGAGACCCATACTATGGCATGAGATGTGATATCAAACTTCTTCCCATTCCAATCCTGAGACCCTTCCTATAGCTTGAGATGTGTTATCCAACTCCTTCCCATTCCAATTCTGAGACCCTTCCTATACCATGAGACTTGATATCTCAATGCTTCTAATACCAAACCTGAGACCCGTCCTATAACATGAGATGTGATATCCAAATCCTTCCCCTTCCAAACCTTAGACCCTTCCTATATCATGAGATGTGATATCCAACTCCTTCCCATTCCAATCCTGAGACCCTTCCGATATCATGAGATTTGTTACCTCAATGCTTCTAATATCAAACTTGAGACCCTCCCTATAGCATGAGATGTGACATCCAAGTCCTTCCCATTCCAATCCTGAGACCCTTCCGATAGCAGAGATGTGATATCTCAATGCTTATACCAAACCTGAGACCCTTCCTATAGCCTGAGATGTCATATACAACTCCTTCCCATTCCAATCCTGAGACCCTTCCTATAGCATGAGATGTGATATCTCAATGCTTATACCAAATCTGAGACCCTTCCTATAGCATGAGATGTGATATCCAATGCCTTCCCATTCCAATCCTGAGACCCTTCCTATAGCATGAGAAGTGATATCTCCATGCGTATACCAAACCTGAGACCCTTCCTTTAGCATGAGATGTGATATCCAAATCCGTCCCATTCCAATCCTGAGACCCTTCCTATAGCATGAGATGTGATATCTCAATGCTTATACCAAACCTGAGAGCCTACCTATAGCATGAGATGTGATGTCCAAGTCCATCCCATTCCAATCCTTAGACCCTTCCTACAGCATGCGATGTGATATCTCAATGATTCTAATACCAAACCAGAGACCCGTCCTATAACATGAGATGGGATATCCAACTTCTTCCCATTCCAATCCTGAGCCACTTCCGATAGCAAAGATGTGATATCTCAATGCTTATACCAAACCTGAGACCCTTCCTATAACATGAGATGTGATATCCAAATCATTCCCATTCCAATCCTGAGACCCTTCCGATAGCATGAGATGTGATATCTCAATGCTTCTAATACCAAACCTGAGATCCTTCCTATAGCATATGTGATATCCAACTCCTTCCCATTCCAAACATGAGACCCTTCCTATAGCAAGAATGTAATATCCAACTCCTACCCATTCCAATCCTGAGACCATTCCTATAGCATGAGATGTGATATATCAATGCTTCTAATACCAAACCTGAGATCCTTCCTATGACATGAGATGTGATATCCAAATCCTTCCCATTCCAATCCTGAGACCCTTCCGATAGCATGAGATGTGATATCTCAATGCTTCTAATACCAAATCTGAGATCCTTCCTATAGCATGAGATGTGATATCCAACTTCTTCCCATTCCAATCCTGAGACCCTTCCTATAGCATGAGACTTGATATCTCAATGCTTCTAATACCAAATCTGAGATCCTTCCTATAGCATGAGATGTGATATCCAACTTCTTCCCATTCCAATCCTGAGACCCTTCCTATAGCATGAGATGTGATATCTCAATGCTTATACCAAACCTGAGACCCTTCCTATAGCATGAGATGTGATATCCAACTTCTTCCCATTCCAATCCTGAGACCCTTCCTATAACATGAGATGTGATGTCTCAATGCTTCTAATACCAAACCTGAGATCTTTCCTATAACATGAGATGTGATATCCAACTCCTTCCCATTCCAATTCTGAGACCCTTCCTATAGCATGAGATATGATATCCAAGTCCTTCCCATTCCAATCCTGAGACCCTTCCTATAACATGAGATGTGATATCCAACTCCTTCCCATTCCAACCTGAGACCCTTCCTATAGCATGAGATGGGATATCCAACTCTTCCAAATCCAATACTGATACCCTTCCGATAGCATGAGATGTGATATCCCAATGCTTCTACCAAACCTGAGACCCATACTATGGCATGACATGTGATATCAAACTCCTTCCCATTCCAATCCTGAGACCCTTCCTATAGCTTGAGATGTGATATCCAACTCCTTCCCATTCCAATTCTGAGACCCTTCCTATACCATGAGACTTGATATCTCAATGCTTCTAATACCAAACCTGAGACCCGTCCTATAACATGAGATGTGATATCCAAATCCTTCCCATTCCAATCCTGAGACCCTTCCTATAACATGAGATGTGATGTCTCAATGCTTCTAATACCAAACCTGAGATCTTTCCTATAACATGAGATGATATCCAACTCCTTCCCATTCCAATTCTGAGACCCTTCCTATAGCATGAGATATGATATCCAAGTCCTTCCCATTCCAATCCTGAGACCCTTCCTATAACATGAGATGTGATATCCAACTCCTTCCCATTCCAACCTGAGACCCTTCCTATAGCATGAGATGGGATATCCAACTCCTTCCAAATCCAATACTGATACCCTTCCGATAGCATGAGATGTGATATCCCAATGCTTCTACCAAACCTGAGACCCAAACTATGGCATGAGATGTGATATCAAACTCCTTCCCATTCCAATCCTGAGACCCTTCCTATAGCTTGAGATGTGATATTCAACTCCTTCCCATTCCAATTCTGAGACCCTTCCTATACCATGAGACTTGATATCTCAATGCTTCTAATACCAAATCTGAGATCCTTCCTATAGCATGAGATGTGATATCCAACTTCTTCCCATTCCAATCCTGAGACCCTTCCTATAGCATGAGATGTGATATCTCAATGCTTATACCAAACCTGAGACCCTTCCTATAGCATGAGATGTGATATCCAACTTCTTCCCATTCCAATCCTGAGACCCTTCCTATAACATGAGATGTGATATCTCAATGCTTATACCAAACCTGAGAGCCTACCTATAGCATGAGATGTGATGTCCAAGTCCATCCCATTCCAATCCTTAGACCCTTCCTACAGCATGCGATGTGATATCTCAATGATTCTAATACCAAACCAGAGACCCGTCCTATAACATGAGATGGGATATCCAACTTCTTCCCATTCCAATCCTGAGCCACTTCCGATAGCAAAGATGTGATATCTCAATGCTTATACCAAACCTGAGACCCTTCCTATAACATGAGATGTGATATCCAAATCATTCCCATTCCAATCCTGAGACCCTTCCGATAGCATGAGATGTGATATCTCAATGCTTCTAATACCAAACCTGAGATCCTTCCTATAGCATATGTGATATCCAACTCCTTCCCATTCCAAACATGAGACCCTTCCTATAGCAAGAATGTAATATCCAACTCCTACCCATTCCAATCCTGAGACCATTCCTATAGCATGAGATGTGATATATCAATGCTTCTAATACCAAACCTGAGATCCTTCCTATGACATGAGATGTGATATCCAAATCCTTCCCATTCCAATCCTGAGACCCTTCCGATAGCATGAGATGTGATATCTCAATGCTTCTAATACCAAATCTGAGATCCTTCCTATAGCATGAGATGTGATATCCAACTTCTTCCCATTCCAATCCTGAGACCCTTCCTATAGCATGAGATGTGATATCTCAATGCTTATACCAAACCTGAGACCCTTTCTATAGCATGAGATGTGATATCCAACTTCTTCCCATTCCAATCCTGAGACCCTTCCTATAACATGAGATGTGATGTCTCAATGCTTCTAATACCAAACCTGAGATCTTTCCTATAACATGAGATGATATCCAACTCCTTCCCATTCCAATTCTGAGACCCTTCCTATAGCATGAGATATGATATCCAAGTCCTTCCCATTCCAATCCTGAGACCCTTCCTATAACATGAGATGTGATATCCAACTCCTTCCCATTCCAACCTGAGACCCTTCCTATAGCATGAGATGGGATATCCAACTCCTTCCAAATCCAATACTGATACCCTTCCGATAGCATGAGATGTGATATCCCAATGCTTCTACCAAACCTGAGACCCATACTATGGCATGAGATGTGATATCAAACTCCTTCCCATTCCAATCCTGAGACCCTTCCTATAGCTTGAGATGTGATATTCAACTCCTTCCCATTCCAATTCTGAGACCCTTCCTATACCATGAGACTTGATATCTCAATGCTTCTAATACCAAATCTGAGATCCTTCCTATAGCATGAGATGTGATATCCAACTTCTTCCCATTCCAATCCTGAGACCCTTCCTATAGCATGAGATGTGATATCTCAATGCTTATACCAAACCTGAGACCCTTCCTATAGCATGAGATGTGATATCCAACTTCTTCCCATTCCAATCCTGAGACCCTTCCTATAACATGAGATGTGATGTCTCAATGCTTCTAATACCAAACCTGAGATCTTTCCTATAACATGAGATGTGATATCCAACTCCTTCCCATTCCAATTCTGAGACCCTTCCTATAGCATGAGATATGATATCCAAGTCCTTCCCATTCCAATCCTGAGACCCTTCCTATAACATGAGATGTGATATCCAACTCCTTCCCATTCCAACCTGAGACCCTTCCTATAGCATGAGATGGGATATCCAACTCTTCCAAATCCAATACTGATACCCTTCCGATAGCATGAGATGTGATATCCCAATGCTTCTACCAAACCTGAGACCCATACTATGGCATGACATGTGATATCAAACTCCTTCCCATTCCAATCCTGAGACCCTTCCTATAGCTTGAGATGTGATATCCAACTCCTTCCCATTCCAATTCTGAGACCCTTCCTATACCATGAGACTTGATATCTCAATGCTTCTAATACCAAACCTGAGACCCGTCCTATAACATGAGATGTGATATCCAAATCCTTCCCATTCCAATCCTGAGACCCTTCCTATAACATGAGATGTGATGTCTCAATGCTTCTAATACCAAACCTGAGATCTTTCCTATAACATGAGATGATATCCAACTCCTTCCCATTCCAATTCTGAGACCCTTCCTATAGCATGAGATATGACATCCAAGTCCTTCCCATTCCAATCCTGAGACCCTTCCTATAACATGAGATGTGATATCCAACTCCTTCCCATTCCAACCTGAGACCCTTCCTATAGCATGAGATGGGATATCCAACTCCTTCCAAATCCAATACTGATACCCTTCCGATAGCATGAGATGTGATATCCCAATGCTTCTACCAAACCTGAGACCCATACTATGGCATGAGATGTGATATCAAACTCCTTCCCATTCCAATCCTGAGACCCTTCCTATAGCTTGAGATGTGATATTCAACTCCTTCCCATTCCAATTCTGAGACCCTTCCTATACCATGAGACTTGATATCTCAATGCTTCTAATACCAAATCTGAGATCCTTCCTATAGCATGAGATGTGATATCCAACTTCTTCCCATTCCAATCCTGAGACCCTTCCTATAGCATGAGATGTGATATCTCAATGCTTATACCAAACCTGAGACCCTTCCTATAGCATGAGATGTGATATCCAACTTCTTCCCATTCCAATCCTGAGACCCTTCCTATAACATGAGATGTGATGTCTCAATGCTTCTAATACCAAACCTGAGATCTTTCCTATAACATGAGATGTGATATCCAACTCCTTCCCATTCCAATTCTGAGACCCTTCCTATAGCATGAGATATGATATCCAAGTCCTTCCCATTCCAATCCTGAGACCCTTCCTATAACATGAGATGTGATATCCAACTCCTTCCCATTCCAACCTGAGACCCTTCCTATAGCATGAGATGGGATATCCAACTCTTCCAAATCCAATACTGATACCCTTCCGATAGCATGAGATGTGATATCCCAATGCTTCTACCAAACCTGAGACCCATACTATGGCATGACATGTGATATCAAACTCCTTCCCATTCCAATCCTGAGACCCTTCCTATAGCTTGAGATGTGATATCCAACTCCTTCCCATTCCAATTCTGAGACCCTTCCTATACCATGAGACTTGATATCTCAATGCTTCTAATACCAAACCTGAGACCCGTCCTATAACATGAGATGTGATATCCAGATCCTTCCCATTCCAATCCTGAGACCCTTCCGATATCATGAGATGTGATATCTCAATGCTTCTAATATCAAACTTGAGACCCTCCCTATGGCATGAGATGTGATATCCAAGTCCTTCCCATTCCAATCCTGAGACCCTTCCTATAGCATGAGAAGTGATATCTCAATGCTTCTAATACCAAACCTTAGACCCTTCCTTTATCATGAGATGTGATATCCAACTCCTTCCCATTCCAATCCTGAGACCCTTCCGATATCATGAGATGTGATATCTCAATGCTTCTAATATCAAACTTGGGACCCTCCCTATAGCATGAGATGTGATATCCAAGTCCTTCCCATTCCAATCCTGAGACCCTTCCTATAGCATGAGAAGTGATATCTCAATGCTTCTAATACCAAACCTGAGATCCTTCCTATAACATGAGATGTGATATCCAACTCCTTCCCATTCCAATCCTGAGACACTTCCTATAGTATGAGATGTATCTCACTGCTTATAACAAACCTGAGACCCTTCCTATAGCATGAGATGTGATATCCAATCCTTCCCATTCCAATCCTGATACCCTTCCTATAGCATGAGATGTGATATCTCAGTGCTTCTAATATCAAACTTGAGACCCTCCCTATAGCATATGTGATATCCAAGTCCTTCCCATTCCAATCCTGAGACACTTCCTATAGCATGAGATGTGATATCTCAATGCTTCTAATACCAAACCTGAGACTCTTCCTATAACATGAGATGGGATATCCAACTCCTTCCCATTCCAATCCTGAGACCCTGTCGATTGCAAAGATGTGATATCTCAATGCGTATACCAAACCTAAGACCCTTCCTACGGCATGAGATGTCATATACAACTCCTTCCCATTCCAATCCTGAGACCCTTCCTATAGCATGAGATGTGATATCTCAATGCTTATACCAAACCTGAGACCCTTCCTATAGCATGAGATGTGATATCCAACTCCTTCCCATTCCAATCCTGAGACACTTCCTATAGCATGAGATGTATCTCACTGCTTATAACAAACCTGAGACCCTTCCTATAGCATGAGATGTGATATCCAATCCTTCCCATTCCAATCCTGAGACCCTTCCTATGGCATGAGATGTGATATCTCAATGCTTCTAATATCAAACCTGAGACCCTCCCTATAGCATATGTGATATCCAAGTCCTTCCCATTCCAATCCTGAGACACTTCCTATAGCATGAGATGTGATATCTCAATGCTTCTAATACCAAACCTGAGACTCTTCCTATAACATGAGATGGGATATCCAACTCCTTCCCATTCCAATCCTGAGACCCTTTCGATTGCAAAGATGTGATATCTCAATGCTTATACCAAACCTGAGACCCTTCCTACGGCATGAGATGTCATATACAACTCCTTCCCATTCCAATCCTGAGACCCTTCCGATAGCATGAGATGTGATATCTCAATGCTTCTAATACCAAATCTGAGATGCTTCCTATAGCATGAGATGTGATATCCAACTTCTTCCCATTCCAATCCTGAGACCCTTCCTATAGCATGAGATGTGATATCTCAATGCTTATACCAAACCTGAGACCCTTCCTATAGCATGAGATGTGATATCCAACTTCTTCCCATTCCAATCCTGAGACCCTTCCTATAACATGAGATGTGATGTCTCAATGCTTCTAATACCAAACCTGAGATCTTTCCTATAACATGAGATGATATCCAACTCCTTCCCATTCCAATTCTGAGACCCTTCCTATAGCATGAGATATGATATCCAAGTCCTTCCCATTCCAATCCTGAGACCCTTCCTATAACATGAGATGTGATATCCAACTCCTTCCCATTCCAACCTGAGACCCTTCCTATAGCATGAGATGGGATATCCAACTCCTTCCAAATCCAATACTGATACCCTTCCGATAGCATGAGATGTGATATCCCAATGCTTCTACCAAACCTGAGACCCATACTATGGCATGAGATGTGATATCAAACTCCTTCCCATTCCAATCCTGAGACCCTTCCTATAGCTTGAGATGTGATATCCAACTCCTTCCCATTCCAATTCTGAGACCCTTCCTATACCATGAGACTTGATATCTCAATGCTTCTAATACCAAATCGGAGATCCTTCCTATAGCATGAGATGTGATATCCAACTTCTTCCCATTCCAATCCTGAGACCCTTCCTATAGCATGAGATGTGATATCTCAATGCTACCAAACCTGAGACCCTTCCTATAGCATGAGATGTGATATCCAACTCCTTCCCATTCCAATCCTGAGACACTTCCTATAGCATGAGATGTATCTCACTGCTTATAACAAACCTGAGACCCTTCCTATAGCATGAGATGTGATATCCAATCCTTCCCATTCCAATCCTGAGACCCTTCCTATAGCATGAGATGTGATATCTCAATGCTTCTAATATCAAACTTGAGACCCTCCCTATAGCATATGTGATATCCAAGTCCTTCCCATTCCAATCCTGAGACACTTCCTATAGCATGAGATGTGATATCTCAATGCTTCTAATACCAAACCTGAGACTCTTCCTATAACATGAGATGGGATATCCAACTCCTTCCCATTCCAATCCTGAGACCCTTTCGATTGCAAAGATGTGATATCTCAATGCTTATACCAAACCTGAGACCCTTCCTACGGTATGAGATGTCATATACAACTCCTTCCCATTCCAATCCTGAGACCCTTCCGATAGCATGAGATGTGATATCTCAATGCTTCTAATACCAAATCTGAGATGCTTCCTATAGCATGAGATGTGATATCCAACTTCTTCCCATTCCAATCCTGAGACCCTTCCTATAGCATGAGATGTGATATCTCAATGCTTATACCAAACCTGAGACCCTTCCTATAGCATGAGATGTGATATCCAACTTCTTCCCATTCCAATCCTGAGACCCTTCCTATAACATGAGATGTGATGTCTCAATGCTTCTAATACCAAACCTGAGATCTTTCCTATAACATGAGATGTGAAATCCAACTCCTTCCCATTCCAATTATGAGACCCTTCCTATAGCATGAGATATGATATCCAACTCCTTCCCATTCCAATCCTGAGACCCTTCCTATAACATGATATGGGATATCCAACTCCTTCCAAATCCAATACTGATACCCTTCTGATAGCATGAGATGTGATATCCCAATGCTTTAACCAAACCTGAGACCCATACTATGGCATGAGATGTGATATCAAACTCCTTCCCATTCCAATCCTGAGACCCTTCCTATAGCTTGAGATGTGATATCCAACTCCTTCCCATTCCAATCCTGAGACCCTTCCTATAACATGAGATGTGATATCCAACTCCTTCCCATTCCAACCTGAGACCCTTCCTTTAGCATGAGATGGGATATCCAACTCCTTCCAAATCCAATACTGATACCCTTCCGATGGCATGAGATGTGATATCCCAATGCTTCTACCAAACCTGAGACCCATACTATGGCATGAGATGTGATATCAAACTCCTTCCCATTCCAATCCTGAGACCCGTCCTATAACATGAGATGTGATATCCAAATCCTTCCCATTCCAATCCTGAGACCCTTCCGATATCATGAGATGTGATATCTCAATGCTTCTAATATCAAACTTGAGACCCTCCCTATAGCATGGGATGTGATATCCAAGTCCTTCCCATTCCAATCCTGAGACCCTTCCTATAGCATGAGAAGTGATATCTCAATGCTTCTAATACCAAACCTTAGACCCTTCCTTTATCATGAGATGTGATATCCAACTCCTTCCCATTCCAATCCTGAGACCCTTCCGATATCATGAGATGTGATATCTCAATGCTTCTAATATCAAACTTGAGACCCTCCCTATAGCATGAGATGTGATATCCAAATCCTTCCCATTCCAATCCTGAGACCCTCCCTATAGCATGAGAAGTGATATCTCAATGCTTCTAATACCAAACCTGAGATCCTTCCTATAACATGAGATGTGATATCCAACTCCTTCCCATTCCAATCCTGAGACACTTCCTATAGCATGAGATGTGCTATCCAACTCCTTCCCATTCCAATCCTGAGACTCTTATGATAGCATGAGATGTGATATCTCAATGCCTCTAATACCAAACCTGAGATACTTCCGATAGCATGAGATGTGATATCTCAATGCTTCTAATACCAAACCTGAGATCCTTCCTATAACATGAGATGTGATATCCAAATCCTTCCCTTTCCAAACCTAAGACCCTCCCTTTAGCATGAGATGTGATATCCAACTCCTTCCCATTCCAATCCTGAGACCCTTCTGATAGCATGAGATGTGATATCTCAATGCCTCTAATACCAAACCTGAGATCCTACCTCTAACATGAAATGTGATATCCAACTCCTTCCCTTTCCAAACCTGAGACCCTGCCTATAGCATGAGATGTGATATCCAAGTCCTTCCCATTCCAATCCCGAGACCCTTCCTATAGCATGTGATGTGATATCTCAATGCTTATACCAAACCTGAGACCCTTCCTGTGGCATGAGATGTCATATACAACTCCTTCCCATTCCAATCCTGAGACCCTTCCTATAGCATGAGATGTGATATCTCAATGCTTATACCAAACCTGAGACCCTTCCTATAGCATGAGATGTGATATCCAACTTCTTCCCATTCCAATCCTGAGACCCTTCCTATAGCATGAGATGTGATATCTCAATGCTTCTAATACCAAACCTGAGACCCTTCCTATAGCTTGAGATGTGATATCCAACTCCTTCCCCTTCCAAACCTGAGAGTCTTCCCATAGCATGAGATATGATATCCAAGTCCTTCCCATTCCAATCCTGAGACCCTTCCTATAACATGAGATGTGATATCCAACTCCTTCCCATTCCAACCTGAGACCCTTCCTATAGCATGATGGGATATCCAACTCCTTCCAAATCCAATACTGATACGCTTCCGATAGCATGAGAAGTGATATCCCAATGCTTCTACCAAACCTGAGACCCATACTATGGCATGAGATGTGATATCAAACTTCTTCCCATTCCAATCCTGAGACCCTTCCTATAGCTTGAGATGTGTTATCCAACTCCTTCCCATTCCAATTCTGAGACCCTTCCTATAACATGAGATTTGATGTCCCAATGCTTCTAATACCAAACCTGAGATCTTTCCTATAACATGAGATGAGATATCCAACTCCTTCCCATTCCAATTCTGAGACCCTTCCTATAGCATGAGATGTGATATCTCAATGCTTATACCAAACCTGAGACTCTTCCTATAGCTTGAGATGTGATATCCAACTCCTTCCCATTCCAATCCTGAGACCCTTCCTATAGCATGAGATGTGATATCTCAATGCTTCTAATACCAAACCTGAGACCCTTCCTATAGCTTGAGATGTGATATCCAACTCCTTCCCCTTCCAAACCTGAGAGCCTTCCCATAGCATGAGATATGATATCCAAGTCCTTCCCATTCCAATCCTGAGACCCTTCCTATAACATGAGATGTGATATCCAACTCCTTCCCATTCCAACCTGAGACCCTTCCTATAGCATGATGGGATATCCAACTCCTTCCAAATCCAATACTGATACGCTTCCGATAGCATGAGAAGTGATATCCCAATGCTTCTACCAAACCTGAGACCCATACTATGGCATGAGATGTGATATCAAACTTCTTCCCATTCCAATCCTGAGACCCTTCCTATAGCTTGAGATGTGTTATCCAACTCCTTCCCATTCCAATTCTGAGACCCTTCCTATACCATGAGACTTGATATCTCAATGCTTCTAATACCAAACCTGAGACCCGTCCTATAACATGAGATGTGATATCCAAATCCTTCCCCTTCCAAACCTTAGACCCTTCCTATATCATGAGATGTGATATCCAACTCCTTCCCATTCCAATCCTGAGACCCTTCCGATATCATGAGATTTGTTATCTCAATGCTTCTAATATCAAACTTGAGACCCTCCCTATAGCATGAGATGTGACATCCAAGTCCTTCCCATTCCAATCCTGAGACCCTTCCGATAGCAGAGATGTGATATCTCAATGCTTATACCAAACCTGAGACCCTTCCTATAGCCTGAGATGTCATATACAACTCCTTCCCATTCCAATCCTGAGACCCTTCCTATAGCATGAGATGTGATATCTCAATGCTTATACCAAATCAGAGACCCTTCCTATAGCATGAGATGTGATATCCAACTCCTTCCCATTCCAATCCTGAGACCCTTCCTATAGCATGAGAAGTGATATCTCCATGCGTATACCAAACCTGAGACCCTTCCTATAGCATGAGATGTGATATCCAAATCCGTCCCATTCCAATCCTGAGACCCTTCCTATACCATGAGATGTGATATCTCAATGCTTATACCAAACCTGAGAGCCTACCTATAGCATGAGATGTGATGTCCAAGTCCATCCCATTCCAATCCTTAGACCCTTCCTACAGCATGCGATGTGATATCTCAATGATTCTAATACCAAACCAGAGACCCGTCCTATAACATGAGATGGGATATCCAACTTCTTCCCATTCCAATCCTGAGCCACTTCCGATAGCAAAGATGTGATATCTCAATGCTTATACCAAACCTGAGACCCTTCCTATAACATGAGATGTGATATCCAAATCATTCCCATTCCAATCCTGAGACCCTTCCGATAGCATGAGATGTGATATCTCAATGCTTCTAATACCAAACCTGAGATCCTTCCTATAGCATATGTGATATCCAACTCCTTCCCATTCCAAACATGAGACCCTTCCTATAGCAAGAATGTAATATCCAACTCCTACCCATTCCAATCCTGAGACCCTTCCTATAGCATGAGATGTGATATATCAATGCTTCTAATACCAAACCTGAGATCCTTCCTATAGCATGAGATGTGATATCCAACTTCTTCCCATTCCATTCCTGAGACCCTTCCTATAGCATGAGATGTGATATCTCAATGCTTATACCAAACCTGAGACCCTTCCTATAGCATGAGATGTGATATCCAACTTCTTCCCATTCCAATCCTGAGACCCTTCCTATAACATGAGATGTGATGTCTCAATGCTTCTAATACCAAACCTGAGATCTTTCCTATAACATGAGATGATATCCAACTCCTTCCCATTCCAATTCTGAGACCCTTCCTATAGCATGAGATATGATATCCAAGTCCTTCCCATTCCAATCCTGAGACCCTTCCTATAACATGAGATGTGATATCCAACTCCTTCCCATTCCAACCTGAGACCCTTCCTATAGCATGAGATGGGATATCCAACTCCTTCCAAATCCAATACTGATACCCTTCCGATAGCATGAGATGTGATATCCCAATGCTTCTACCAAACCTGAGACCCATACTATGGCATGAGATGTGATATCAAACTCCTTCCCATTCCAATCCTGAGACCCTTCCTATAGCTTGAGATGTGATATCCAACTCCTTCCCATTCCAATTCTGAGACCCTTCCTATACCATGAGACTTGATATCTCAATGCTTCTAATACCAAATCTGAGATCCTTCCTATAGCATGAGATGTGATATCCAACTTCTTCCCATTCCAATCCTGAGACCCTTCCTATAGCATGAGATGTGATATCTCAATGCTACCAAACCTGAGACCCTTCCTATAGCATGAGATGTGATATCCAACTCCTTCCCATTCCAATCCTGAGACACTTCCTATAGCATGAGATGTGATATCTCAATGCTTCTAATACCAAACCTGAGACTCTTCCTATAACATGAGATGGGATATCCAACTCCTTCCCATTCCAATCCTGAGACCCTGTCGATTGCAAAGATGTGATATCTCAATGCGTATACCAAACCTAAGACCCTTCCTACGGCATGAGATGTCATATACAACTCCTTCCCATTCCAATCCTGAGACCCTTCCTATAGCATGAGATGTGATATCTCAATGCTTATACCAAACCTGAGACCCTTCCTATAGCATGAGATGTGATATCCAACTCCTTCCCATTCCAATCCTGAGACCCTTCCTATAGCATGAGATGTATCTCACTGCTTATAACAAACCTGAGACCCTTCCTATAGCATGATGGGATATCCAACTCCTTCCAAATCCAATACTGATACGCTTCCGATAGCATGAGAAGTGATATCCCAATGCTTCTACCAAACCTGAGACCCATACTATGGCATGAGATGTGATTTCAAACTTCTTCCCATTCCAATCCTGAGACCCTTCCTATAGCTTGAGATGTGTTATCCAACTCCTTCCCATTCCAATTCTGAGACCCTTCCTATAACATGAGATTTGATGTCTCAATGCTTCTAATACCAAACCTGAGATCTTTCCTATAACATGAGATGAGATATCCAACTCCTTCCCATTCCAATTCTGAGACCCTTCCTATAGCATGAGATGTGATATCTCAATGCTTATACCAAACCTGAGACTCTTCCTATAGCTTGAGATGTGATATCCAACTCCTTCCCATTCCAATCCTGAGACCCTTCCTATAGCATGAGATGTGATATCTCAATGCTTCTAATACCAAACCTGAGACCCTTCCTATAGCTTGAGATGTGATATCCAACTCCTTCCCCTTCCAAACCTGAGAGCCTTCCCATAGCATGAGATATGATATCCAAGTCCTTCCCATTCCAATCCTGAGACCCTTCCTATAACATGAGATGTGATATCCAACTCCTTCCCATTCCAACCTGAGACCCTTCCTATAGCATGATGGGATATCCAACTCCTTCCAAATCCAATACTGATACGCTTCCGATAGCATGAGAAGTGATATCCCAATGCTTCTACCAAACCTGAGACCCATACTATGGCATGAGATGTGATATCAAACTTCTTCCCATTCCAATCCTGAGACCCTTCCTATAGCTTGAGATGTGTTATCCAACTCCTTCCCATTCCAATTCTGAGACCCTTCCTATACCATGAGACTTGATATCTCAATGCTTCTAATACCAAACCTGAGACCCGTCCTATAACATGAGATGTGATATCCAAATCCTTCCCCTTCCAAACCTTAGACCCTTCCTATATCATGAGATGTGATATCCAACTCCTTCCCATTCCAATCCTGAGACCCTTCCGATATCATGAGATTTGTTATCTCAATGCTTCTAATATCAAACTTGAGACCCTCCCTATAGCATGAGATGTGACATCCAAGTCCTTCCCATTCCAATCCTGAGACCCTTCCGATAGCAGAGATGTGATATCTCAATGCTTATACCAAACCTGAGACCCTTCCTATAGCCTGAGATGTCATATACAACTCCTTCCCATTCCAATCCTGAGACCCTTCCTATAGCATGAGATGTGATATCTCAATGCTTATACCAAATCAGAGACCCTTCCTATAGCATGAGATGTGATATCCAACTCCTTCCCATTCCAATCCTGAGACCCTTCCTATAGCATGAGAAGTGATATCTCCATGCGTATACCAAACCTGAGACCCTTCCTATAGCATGAGATGTGATATCCAAATCCGTCCCATTCCAATCCTGAGACCCTTCCTATACCATGAGATGTGATATCTCAATGCTTATACCAAACCTGAGAGCCTACCTATAGCATGAGATGTGATGTCCAAGTCCATCCCATTCCAATCCTTAGACCCTTCCTACAGCATGCGATGTGATATCTCAATGATTCTAATACCAAACCAGAGACCCGTCCTATAACATGAGATGGGATATCCAACTTCTTCCCATTCCAATCCTGAGCCACTTCCGATAGCAAAGATGTGATATCTCAATGCTTATACCAAACCTGAGACCCTTCCTATAACATGAGATGTGATATCCAAATCATTCCCATTCCAATCCTGAGACCCTTCCGATAGCATGAGATGTGATATCTCAATGCTTCTAATACCAAACCTGAGATCCTTCCTATAGCATATGTGATATCCAACTCCTTCCCATTCCAAACATGAGACCCTTCCTATAGCAAGAATGTAATATCCAACTCCTACCCATTCCAATCCTGAGACCCTTCCTATAGCATGAGATGTGATATATCAATGCTTCTAATACCAAACCTGAGATCCTTCCTATAGCATGAGATGTGATATCCAACTTCTTCCCATTCCATTCCTGAGACCCTTCCTATAGCATGAGATGTGATATCTCAATGCTTATACCAAACCTGAGACCCTTCCTATAGCATGAGATGTGATATCCAACTTCTTCCCATTCCAATCCTGAGACCCTTCCTATAACATGAGATGTGATGTCTCAATGCTTCTAATACCAAACCTGAGATCTTTCCTATAACATGAGATGATATCCAACTCCTTCCCATTCCAATTCTGAGACCCTTCCTATAGCATGAGATATGATATCCAAGTCCTTCCCATTCCAATCCTGAGACCCTTCCTATAACATGAGATGTGATATCCAACTCCTTCCCATTCCAACCTGAGACCCTTCCTATAGCATGAGATGGGATATCCAACTCCTTCCAAATCCAATACTGATACCCTTCCGATAGCATGAGATGTGATATCCCAATGCTTCTACCAAACCTGAGACCCATACTATGGCATGAGATGTGATATCAAACTCCTTCCCATTCCAATCCTGAGACCCTTCCTATAGCTTGAGATGTGATATCCAACTCCTTCCCATTCCAATTCTGAGACCCTTCCTATACCATGAGACTTGATATCTCAATGCTTCTAATACCAAATCTGAGATCCTTCCTATAGCATGAGATATGATATCCAACTTCTTCCCATTCCAATCCTGAGACCCTTCCTATAGCATGAGATGTGATATCTCAATGCTACCAAACCTGAGACCCTTCCTATAGCATGAGATGTGATATCCAACTCCTTCCCATTCCAATCCTGAGACACTTCCTATAGCATGAGATGTGATATCTCAATGCTTCTAATACCAAACCTGAGACTCTTCCTATAACATGAGATGGGATATCCAACTCCTTCCCATTCCAATCCTGAGACCCTGTCGATTGCAAAGATGTGATATCTCAATGCGTATACCAAACCTAAGACCCTTCCTACGGCATGAGATGTCATATACAACTCCTTCCCATTCCAATCCTGAGACCCTTCCTATAGCATGAGATGTGATATCTCAATGCTTATACCAAACCTGAGACCCTTCCTATAGCATGAGATGTGATATCCAACTCCTTCCCATTCCAATCCTGAGACACTTCCTATAGCATGAGATGTATCTCACTGCTTATAACAAACCTGAGACCCTTCCTATAGCATGAGATGTGATATCCAATCCTTCCCATTCCAATCCTGAGACCCTTCCTATAGCATGAGATGTGATATCTCAATGCTTCTAATATCAAACTTGAGACCCTCCCTATAGCATATGTGATATCCAAGTCCTTCCCATTCCAATCCTGAGACACTTCCTATAGCATGAGATGTGATATCTCAATGCTTCTAATACCAAACCTGAGACTCTTCCTATAACATGAGATGGGATATCCAACTCCTTCCGATTCCAATCCTGAGACCCTTTCGATTGCAAAGATGTGATATCTCAATGCTTATACCAAACCTGAGACCCTTCCTACGGCATGAGATGTCATATACAACTCCTTCCCATTCCAATCCTGAGACCCTTCCGATAGCATGAGATGTGATATCTCAATGCTTCTAATACCAAATCTGAGATGCTTCCTATAGCATGAGATGTGATATCCAACTTCTTCCCATTCCAATCCTGAGACCCTTCCTATAGCATGAGATGTGATATCTCAATGCTTATACCAAACCTGAGACCCTTCCTATAGCATGAGATGTGATATCCAACTTCTTCCCATTCCAATCCTGAGACCCTTCCTATAACATGAGATGTGATGTCTCAATGCTTCTAATACCAAACCTGAGATCTTTCCTATAACATGAGATGTGATATCCAACTCCTTCCCATTCCAATCCTGAGACCCTTCTGATAGCATGAGATGTGATATCTCAATGTCTCTAATACCAAACCTGAGATCCTACCTCTAACATGAAATGTGATATCCAACTCCTTCCCTTTCCAAACCTGAGACCCTGCCTATAGCATGAGATGTGATATCCAAGTCCTTCCCATTCCAATCCCGAGACCCTTCCTATAGCATGTGATGTGATATCTCAATGCTTATACCAAACCTGAGACCCTTCCTATGGCATGAGATGTCATATACAACTCCTTCCCATTCCAATCCTGGGAGCCTTCCCATAGCATGAGATATGATATCCAAGTCCTTCCCATTCCAACCTGAGACCCTTCCTATAGCATGATGGGATATCCAACTCCTTCCAAATCCAATACTGATACCCTTCCGATAGCATGAGATGTGATATCCCAATGCTTCTACCAAACCTGAGACCCATACTATGGCATGAGATGTGATATCAAACTTCTTCCCATTCCAATCCTGAGACCCTTCCTATAGCTTGAGATGTGTTATCCAACTCCTTCCCATTCCAATTCTGAGACCCTTCCTATACCATGAGACTTGATATCTCAATGCTTCTAATACCAAACCTGAGACCCGTCCTATAACATGAGATGTGATATCCAAATCCTTCCCCTTCCAAACCTTAGACTCTTCCTATATCATGAGATGTGATATCCAACTCCTTCCCATTCCAATCCTGAGACCCTTCCGATATCATGAGATTTGTTATCTCAATGCTTCTAATATCAAACTTGAGACCCTCCCTATAGCATGAGATGTGACATCCAAGTCCTTCCCATTCCAATCCTGAGACCCTTCCGATAGCAGAGATGTGATATCTCAATGCTTATACCAAACCTGAGACCCTTCCTATAGCCTGAGATGTCATATACAACTCCTTCCCATTCCAATCCTGAGACCCTTCCTATAGCATGAGATGTGATATCTCAATGCTTATACCAAATCAGAGACCCTTCCTATAGCATGAGATGTGATATCCAACTCCTTCCCATTCCAATCCTGAGACCCTTCCTATAGCATGAGAAGTGATATCTCCATGCGTATACCAAACCTGAGACCCTTCCTATAGCATGAGAATTGATATCCAAATCCGTCCCATTCCAATCCTGAGACCCTTCCTATACCATGAGATGTGATATCTCAATGCTTATACCAAACCTGAGAGCCTACCTATAGCATGAGATGTGATGTCCAAGTCCATCCCATTCCAATCCTTAGACCCTTCCTACAGCATGCGATGTGATATCTCAATGATTCTAATACCAAACCAGAGACCCGTCCTATAATATGAGATGGGATATCCAACTTCTTCCCATTCCAATCCTGAGCCACTTCCGATAGCAAAGATGTGATATCTCAATGCTTATACCAAACCTGAGACCCTTCCTATAACATGAGATGTGATATCCAAATCATTCCCATTCCAATCCTGAGACCCTTCCGATAGCATGAGATGTGATATCTCAATGCTTCTAATACCAAACCTGAGATCCTTCCTATAGCATATGTGATATCCAACTCCTTCCCATTCCAAACATGAGACCCTTCCTATAGCAAGAATGTAATATCCAACTCCTACCCATTCCAATCCTGAGACCCTTCCTATAGCATGAGATGTGATATATCAATGCTTCTAATACCAAACCTGAGATCCTTCCTATAGCATGAGATGTGATATCCAACTTTTTCCCATTCCAATCCTGAGACCCTTCCTATAGCATGAGATGTGTTATCCAACTCCTTCCCATTCCAATTCTGAGACCCTTCCTATAACATGAGATTTGATATCCAAATCATTCCCATTCCAATCCTGAGACCCTTCCGATAGCATGAGATGTGATATCTCAATGCTTCTAATACCAAACCTGAGATCCTTCCTATAGCATATGTGATATCCAACTCCTTCCCATTCCAAACATGAGACCCTTCCTATAGCAAGAATGTAATATCCAACTCCTACCCATTCCAATCCTGAGACCCTTCCTATAGCATGAGATGTGATATATCAATGCTTCTAATACCAAACCTGAGATCCTTCCTATAGCATGAGATGTGATATCCAACTTCTTCCCATTCCATTCCTGAGACCCTTCCTATAGCATGAGATGTGATATCTCAATGCTTATACCAAACCTGAGACCCTTCCTATAGCATGAGATGTGATATCCAACTTCTTCCCATTCCAATCCTGAGACCCTTCCTATAACATGAGATGTGATGTCTCAATGCTTCTAATACCAAACCTGAGATCTTTCCTATAACATGAGATGATATCCAACTCCTTCCCATTCCAATTCTGAGACCCTTCCTATAGCATGAGATATGATATCCAAGTCCTTCCCATTCCAATCCTGAGACCCTTCCTATAACATGAGATGTGATATCCAACTCCTTCCCATTCCAACCTGAGACCCTTCCTATAGCATGAGATGGGATATCCAACTCCTTCCAAATCCAATACTGATACCCTTCCGATAGCATGAGATGTGATATCCCAATGCTTCTACCAAACCTGAGACCCATACTATGGCATGAGATGTGATATCAAACTCCTTCCCATTCCAATCCTGAGACCCTTCCTATAGCTTGAGATGTGATATCCAACTCCTTCCCATTCCAATTCTGAGACCCTTCCTATACCATGAGACTTGATATCTCAATGCTTCTAATACCAAATCTGAGATCCTTCCTATAGCATGAGATGTGATATCCAACTTCTTCCCATTCCAATCCTGAGACCCTTCCTATAGCATGAGATGTGATATCTCAATGCTACCAAACCTGAGACCCTTCCTATAGCATGAGATGTGATATCCAACTCCTTCCCATTCCAATCCTGAGACACTTCCTATAGCATGAGATGTGATATCTCAATGCTTCTAATACCAAACCTGAGACTCTTCCTATAACATGAGATGGGATATCCAACTCCTTCCCATTCCAATCCTGAGACCCTGTCGATTGCAAAGATGTGATATCTCAATGCGTATACCAAACCTAAGACCCTTCCTACGGCATGAGATGTCATATACAACTCCTTCCCATTCCAATCCTGAGACCCTTCCTATAGCATGAGATGTGATATCTCAATGCTTATACCAAACCTGAGACCCTTCCTATAGCATGAGATGTGATATCCAACTCCTTCCCATTCCAATCCTGAGACCCTTCCTATAGCATGAGATGTATCTCACTGCTTATAACAAACCTGAGACCCTTCCTATAGCATGATGGGATATCCAACTCCTTCCAAATCCAATACTGATACGCTTCCGATAGCATGAGAAGTGATATCCCAATGCTTCTACCAAACCTGAGACCCATACTATGGCATGAGATGTGATTTCAAACTTCTTCCCATTCCAATCCTGAGACCCTTCCTATAGCTTGAGATGTGTTATCCAACTCCTTCCCATTCCAATTCTGAGACCCTTCCTATAACATGAGATTTGATGTCTCAATGCTTCTAATACCAAACCTGAGATCTTTCCTATAACATGAGATGAGATATCCAACTCCTTCCCATTCCAATTCTGAGACCCTTCCTATAGCATGAGATGTGATATCTCAATGCTTATACCAAACCTGAGACTCTTCCTATAGCTTGAGATGTGATATCCAACTCCTTCCCATTCCAATCCTGAGACCCTTCCTATAGCATGAGATGTGATATCTCAATGCTTCTAATACCAAACCTGAGACCCTTCCTATAGCTTGAGATGTGATATCCAACTCCTTCCCCTTCCAAACCTGAGAGCCTTCCCATAGCATGAGATATGATATCCAAGTCCTTCCCATTCCAATCCTGAGACCCTTCCTATAACATGAGATGTGATATCCAACTCCTTCCCATTCCAACCTGAGACCCTTCCTATAGCATGATGGGATATCCAACTCCTTCCAAATCCAATACTGATACGCTTCCGATAGCATGAGAAGTGATATCCCAATGCTTCTACCAAACCTGAGACCCATACTATGGCATGAGATGTGATATCAAACTTCTTCCCATTCCAATCCTGAGACCCTTCCTATAGCTTGAGATGTGTTATCCAACTCCTTCCCATTCCAATTCTGAGACCCTTCCTATACCATGAGACTTGATATCTCAATGCTTCTAATACCAAACCTGAGACCCGTCCTATAACATGAGATGTGATATCCAAATCCTTCCCCTTCCAAACCTTAGACCCTTCCTATATCATGAGATGTGATATCCAACTCCTTCCCATTCCAATCCTGAGACCCTTCCGATATCATGAGATTTGTTATCTCAATGCTTCTAATATCAAACTTGAGACCCTCCCTATAGCATGAGATGTGACATCCAAGTCCTTCCCATTCCAATCCTGAGACCCTTCCGATAGCAGAGATGTGATATCTCAATGCTTATACCAAACCTGAGACCCTTCCTATAGCCTGAGATGTCATATACAACTCCTTCCCATTCCAATCCTGAGACCCTTCCTATAGCATGAGATGTGATATCTCAATGCTTATACCAAATCAGAGACCCTTCCTATAGCATGAGATGTGATATCCAACTCCTTCCCATTCCAATCCTGAGACCCTTCCTATAGCATGAGAAGTGATATCTCCATGCGTATACCAAACCTGAGACCCTTCCTATAGCATGAGATGTGATATCCAAATCCGTCCCATTCCAATCCTGAGACCCTTCCTATACCATGAGATGTGATATCTCAATGCTTATACCAAACCTGAGAGCCTACCTATAGCATGAGATGTGATGTCCAAGTCCATCCCATTCCAATCCTTAGACCCTTCCTACAGCATGCGATGTGATATCTCAATGATTCTAATACCAAACCAGAGACCCGTCCTATAACATGAGATGGGATATCCAACTTCTTCCCATTCCAATCCTGAGCCACTTCCGATAGCAAAGATGTGATATCTCAATGCTTATACCAAACCTGAGACCCTTCCTATAACATGAGATGTGATATCCAAATCATTCCCATTCCAATCCTGAGACCCTTCCGATAGCATGAGATGTGATATCTCAATGCTTCTAATACCAAACCTGAGATCCTTCCTATAGCATATGTGATATCCAACTCCTTCCCATTCCAAACATGAGACCCTTCCTATAGCAAGAATGTAATATCCAACTCCTACCCATTCCAATCCTGAGACCCTTCCTATAGCATGAGATGTGATATATCAATGCTTCTAATACCAAACCTGAGATCCTTCCTATAGCATGAGATGTGATATCCAACTTCTTCCCATTCCATTCCTGAGACCCTTCCTATAGCATGAGATGTGATATCTCAATGCTTATACCAAACCTGAGACCCTTCCTATAGCATGAGATGTGATATCCAACTTCTTCCCATTCCAATCCTGAGACCCTTCCTATAACATGAGATGTGATGTCTCAATGCTTCTAATACCAAACCTGAGATCTTTCCTATAACATGAGATGATATCCAACTCCTTCCCATTCCAATTCTGAGACCCTTCCTATAGCATGAGATATGATATCCAAGTCCTTCCCATTCCAATCCTGAGACCCTTCCTATAACATGAGATGTGATATCCAACTCCTTCCCATTCCAACCTGAGACCCTTCCTATAGCATGAGATGGGATATCCAACTCCTTCCAAATCCAATACTGATACCCTTCCGATAGCATGAGATGTGATATCCCAATGCTTCTACCAAACCTGAGACCCATACTATGGCATGAGATGTGATATCAAACTCCTTCCCATTCCAATCCTGAGACCCTTCCTATAGCTTGAGATGTGATATCCAACTCCTTCCCATTCCAATTCTGAGACCCTTCCTATACCATGAGACTTGATATCTCAATGCTTCTAATACCAAATCTGAGATCCTTCCTATAGCATGAGATATGATATCCAACTTCTTCCCATTCCAATCCTGAGACCCTTCCTATAGCATGAGATGTGATATCTCAATGCTACCAAACCTGAGACCCTTCCTATAGCATGAGATGTGATATCCAACTCCTTCCCATTCCAATCCTGAGACACTTCCTATAGCATGAGATGTGATATCTCAATGCTTCTAATACCAAACCTGAGACTCTTCCTATAACATGAGATGGGATATCCAACTCCTTCCCATTCCAATCCTGAGACCCTGTCGATTGCAAAGATGTGATATCTCAATGCGTATACCAAACCTAAGACCCTTCCTACGGCATGAGATGTCATATACAACTCCTTCCCATTCCAATCCTGAGACCCTTCCTATAGCATGAGATGTGATATCTCAATGCTTATACCAAACCTGAGACCCTTCCTATAGCATGAGATGTGATATCCAACTCCTTCCCATTCCAATCCTGAGACACTTCCTATAGCATGAGATGTATCTCACTGCTTATAACAAACCTGAGACCCTTCCTATAGCATGAGATGTGATATCCAATCCTTCCCATTCCAATCCTGAGACCCTTCCTATAGCATGAGATGTGATATCTCAATGCTTCTAATATCAAACTTGAGACCCTCCCTATAGCATATGTGATATCCAAGTCCTTCCCATTCCAATCCTGAGACACTTCCTATAGCATGAGATGTGATATCTCAATGCTTCTAATACCAAACCTGAGACTCTTCCTATAACATGAGATGGGATATCCAACTCCTTCCGATTCCAATCCTGAGACCCTTTCGATTGCAAAGATGTGATATCTCAATGCTTATACCAAACCTGAGACCCTTCCTACGGCATGAGATGTCATATACAACTCCTTCCCATTCCAATCCTGAGACCCTTCCGATAGCATGAGATGTGATATCTCAATGCTTCTAATACCAAATCTGAGATGCTTCCTATAGCATGAGATGTGATATCCAACTTCTTCCCATTCCAATCCTGAGACCCTTCCTATAGCATGAGATGTGATATCTCAATGCTTATACCAAACCTGAGACCCTTCCTATAGCATGAGATGTGATATCCAACTTCTTCCCATTCCAATCCTGAGACCCTTCCTATAACATGAGATGTGATGTCTCAATGCTTCTAATACCAAACCTGAGATCTTTCCTATAACATGAGATGTGATATCCAACTCCTTCCCATTCCAATCCTGAGACCCTTCTGATAGCATGAGATGTGATATCTCAATGTCTCTAATACCAAACCTGAGATCCTACCTCTAACATGAAATGTGATATCCAACTCCTTCCCTTTCCAAACCTGAGACCCTGCCTATAGCATGAGATGTGATATCCAAGTCCTTCCCATTCCAATCCCGAGACCCTTCCTATAGCATGTGATGTGATATCTCAATGCTTATACCAAACCTGAGACCCTTCCTATGGCATGAGATGTCATATACAACTCCTTCCCATTCCAATCCTGGGAGCCTTCCCATAGCATGAGATATGATATCCAAGTCCTTCCCATTCCAACCTGAGACCCTTCCTATAGCATGATGGGATATCCAACTCCTTCCAAATCCAATACTGATACCCTTCCGATAGCATGAGATGTGATATCCCAATGCTTCTACCAAACCTGAGACCCATACTATGGCATGAGATGTGATATCAAACTTCTTCCCATTCCAATCCTGAGACCCTTCCTATAGCTTGAGATGTGTTATCCAACTCCTTCCCATTCCAATTCTGAGACCCTTCCTATACCATGAGACTTGATATCTCAATGCTTCTAATACCAAACCTGAGACCCGTCCTATAACATGAGATGTGATATCCAAATCCTTCCCCTTCCAAACCTTAGACTCTTCCTATATCATGAGATGTGATATCCAACTCCTTCCCATTCCAATCCTGAGACCCTTCCGATATCATGAGATTTGTTATCTCAATGCTTCTAATATCAAACTTGAGACCCTCCCTATAGCATGAGATGTGACATCCAAGTCCTTCCCATTCCAATCCTGAGACCCTTCCGATAGCAGAGATGTGATATCTCAATGCTTATACCAAACCTGAGACCCTTCCTATAGCCTGAGATGTCATATACAACTCCTTCCCATTCCAATCCTGAGACCCTTCCTATAGCATGAGATGTGATATCTCAATGCTTATACCAAATCAGAGACCCTTCCTATAGCATGAGATGTGATATCCAACTCCTTCCCATTCCAATCCTGAGACCCTTCCTATAGCATGAGAAGTGATATCTCCATGCGTATACCAAACCTGAGACCCTTCCTATAGCATGAGAATTGATATCCAAATCCGTCCCATTCCAATCCTGAGACCCTTCCTATACCATGAGATGTGATATCTCAATGCTTATACCAAACCTGAGAGCCTACCTATAGCATGAGATGTGATGTCCAAGTCCATCCCATTCCAATCCTTAGACCCTTCCTACAGCATGCGATGTGATATCTCAATGATTCTAATACCAAACCAGAGACCCGTCCTATAATATGAGATGGGATATCCAACTTCTTCCCATTCCAATCCTGAGCCACTTCCGATAGCAAAGATGTGATATCTCAATGCTTATACCAAACCTGAGACCCTTCCTATAACATGAGATGTGATATCCAAATCATTCCCATTCCAATCCTGAGACCCTTCCGATAGCATGAGATGTGATATCTCAATGCTTCTAATACCAAACCTGAGATCCTTCCTATAGCATATGTGATATCCAACTCCTTCCCATTCCAAACATGAGACCCTTCCTATAGCAAGAATGTAATATCCAACTCCTACCCATTCCAATCCTGAGACCCTTCCTATAGCATGAGATGTGATATATCAATGCTTCTAATACCAAACCTGAGATCCTTCCTATAGCATGAGATGTGATATCCAACTTTTTCCCATTCCAATCCTGAGACCCTTCCTATAGCATGAGATGTGATATCTCAATGCTTATACCAAACCTGAGACCCTTCCTATAGCATGAGATGTGATATCCAACTTCTTCCCATTCCAATCCTGAGACCCTTCCTATAACATGAGATGTGATGTCTCAATGCTTCTAATACCAAACCTGAGATCTTTCCTATAACATGAGATGATATCCAACTCCTTCCCATTCCAATTCTGAGACCCTTCCTATAGCATGAGATATGATATCCAAGTCCTTCCCATTCCAATCCTGAGACCCTTCCTATAACATGAGATGTGATATCCAACTCCTTCCCATTCCAACCTGAGACCCTTCCTATAGCATGAGATGGGATATCCAACTCCTTCCAAATCCAATACTGATACCCTTCCGATAGCATGAGATGTGATATCCCAATGCTTCTACCAAACCTGAGACCCATACTATGGCATGAGATGTGATATCAAACTCCTTCCCATTCCAATCCTGAGACCCTTCCTATAGCTTGAGATGTGATATCTAACTCCTTCCCATTCCAATTCTGAGACCCTTCCTATACCATGAGACTTGATATCTCAATGCTTCTAATACCAAATCTGAGATCCTTCCTATAGCATGAGATGTGATATCCAACTTCTTCCCATTCCAATCCTGAGACCCTTCCTATAGCATGAGATGTGATATCTCAATGCTACCAAACCTGAGACCCTTCCTATAGCATGAGATGTGATATCCAACTCCTTCCCATTCCAATCCTGAGACACTTCCTATAGCATGAGATGTATCTCACTGCTAATAACAAACCTGAGACCCTTCCTATAGCATGAGATGTGATATCCAATCCTTCCCATTCCAATCCTGAGACCCTTCCTATAGCATGAGATGTGATATCTCAATGCTTCTAATATCAAACTTGAGACCCTCCCTATAGCATATGTGATATCCAAGTCCTTCCCATTCCAATCCCGAGACACTTCCTATAGCATGAGATGTGATATCTCAATGCTTCTAATACCAAACCTGAGACTCTTCCTATAACATGAGATGGGATATCCAACTCCTTCCCATTCCAATCCTGAGACCCTTTCGATTGCAAAGATGTGATATCTCAATGCTTATACCAAACCTGAGACCCTTCCTACGGCATGAGATGTCATATACAACTCCTTCCCATTCCAATCCTGAGACCCTTCCGATAGCATGAGATGTGATATCTCAATGCTTCTAATACCAAACCTGAGATCCTTCCTATAGCATATGTGATATCCAACTCCTTCCCATTCCAAACATGAGACCCTTCCTATAGCAAGAATGTAATATCCAACTCCTACCCATTCCAATCCTGAGACCCTTCCTATAGCATGAGATGTGATATATCAATGCTTCTAATACCAAACCTGAGATCCTTCCTATAGCATGAGATGTGATATCCAACTTTTTCCCATTCCAATCCTGAGACCCTTCCTATAGCATGAGATGTGATATCTCAATGCTTATACCAAACCTGAGACCCTTCCTATAGCATGAGATGTGATATCCAACTTCTTCCCATTCCAATCCTGAGACCCTTCCTATAACATGAGATGTGATGTCTCAATGCTTCTAATACCAAACCTGAGATCTTTCCTATAACATGAGATGATATCCAACTCCTTCCCATTCCAATTCTGAGACCCTTCCTATAGCATGAGATATGATATCCAAGTCCTTCCCATTCCAATCCTGAGACCCTTCCTATAACATGAGATGTGATATCCAACTCCTTCCCATTCCAACCTGAGACCCTTCCTATAGCATGAGATGGGATATCCAACTCCTTCCAAATCCAATACTGATACCCTTCCGATAGCATGAGATGTGATATCCCAATGCTTCTACCAAACCTGAGACCCATACTATGGCATGAGATGTGATATCAAACTCCTTCCCATTCCAATCCTGAGACCCTTCCTATAGCTTGAGATGTGATATCCAACTCCTTCCCATTCCAATTCTGAGACCCTTCCTATACCATGAGACTTGATATCTCAATGCTTCTAATACCAAATCTGAGATCCTTCCTATAGCATGAGATGTGATATCCAACTTCTTCCCATTCCAATCCTGAGACCCTTCCTATAGCATGAGATGTGATATCTCAATGCTACCAAACCTGAGACCCTTCCTATAGCATGAGATGTGATATCCAACTCCTTCCCATTCCAATCCTGAGACACTTCCTATAGCATGAGATGTATCTCACTGCTTATAACAAACCTGAGACCCTTCCTATAGCATGAGATGTGATATCCAATCCTTCCCATTCCAATCCTGAGACCCTTCCTATAGCATGAGATGTGATATCTCAATGCTTCTAATATCAAACTTGAGACCCTCCCTATAGCATATGTGATATCCAAGTCCTTCCCATTCCAATCCCGAGACACTTCCTATAGCATGAGATGTGATATCTCAATGCTTCTAATACCAAACCTGAGACTCTTCCTATAACATGAGATGGGATATCCAACTCCTTCCCATTCCAATCCTGAGACCCTTTCGATTGCAAAGATGTGATATCTCAATGCTTATACCAAACCTGAGACCCTTCCTACGGCATGAGATGTCATATACAACTCCTTCCCATTCCAATCCTGAGACCCTTCCGATAGCATGAGATGTGATATCTCAATGCTTCTAATACCAAATCTGAGATGCTTCCTATAGCATGAGATGTGATATCCAACTTCTTCCCATTCCAATCCTGAGACCCTTCCTATAGCATGAGATGTGATATCTCAATGCTTATACCAAACCTGAGACCCTTCCTATAGCATGAGATGTGATATCCAACTTCTTCCCATTCCAATCCTGAGACCCTTCCTATAACATAAGATGTGATGTCTCAATGCTTCTAATACCAAACCTGAGATCTTTCCTATAACATGAGATGTGATATCCAACTCCTTCCCATTCCAATTATGAGACCCTTCCTATAGCATGAGATATGATATCCAAGTCCTTCCCATTCCAATCCTGAGACCCTTCCTATAACATGAGATGGGATATCCAACTCCTTCCAAATCCAATACTGATACCCTTCTGATAGCATGAGATGTGATATCCCAATGCTTCTACCAAACCTGAGACCCATACTATGGCATGAGATGTGATATCAAACTCCTTCCCATTCCAATCCTGAGACCCTTCCTATAGCTTGAGATGTGATATCCAACTCCTTCCCATTCCAATCCTGAGACCCTTCCTATAACATGAGATGTGATATCCAACTCCTTCCCATTCCAACCTGAGACCCTTCCTTTAGCATGAGATGGGATATCCAACTCCTTCCAAATCCAATACTGATACCCTTCCGATGGCATGAGATGTGATATCCCAATGCTTCTACCAAACCTGAGACCCATACTATGGCATGAGATGTGATATCAAACTCCTTCCCATTCCAATCCTGAGACCCGTCCTATAACATGAGATGTGATATCCAAATCCTTCCCATTCCAATCCTGAGACCCCTCCGATATCATGAGATGTGATATCTCAATGCTTCTAATATCAAACTTGAGACCCTCCCTATAGCATGGGATGTGATATCCAAGTCCTTCCCATTCCAATCCTGAGACCCTTCCTATAGCATGAGAAGTGATATCTCAATGCTTCTAATACCAAACCTTAGACCCTTCCTTTATCATGAGATGTGATATCCAACTCCTTCCCATTCCAATCCTGAGACCCTTCCGATATCATGAGATGTGATATCTCAATGCTTCTAATATCAAACTTGAGACCCTCCCTATAGCATGAGATGTGATATCCAAATACTTCCCATTCCAATCCTGAGACCCTCCCTATAGCATGAGAAGTGATATCTCAATGCTTCTAATACCAAACCTGAGATCCTTCCTATAACATGAGATGTGATATCCAACTCCTTCCCATTCCAATCCTGAGACACTTCCTATAGCATGAGATGTGCTATCCAACTCATTCCCATTCCAATCCTGAGACTCTTATGATAGCATGAGATGTGATATCTCAATGCCTCTAATACCAAACCTGAGATACTTCCGATAGCATGAGATGTGATATCTCAATGCTTCTAATACCAAACCTGAGATCCTTCCTATAACATGAGATGTGATATCCAAATCCTTCCCTTTCCAAACCTGAGACCCTCCCTTTAGCATGAGATGTGATATCCAACTCCTTCCCATTCCAATCCTGAGACCCTTCTGATAGCATGAGATGTGATATCTCAATGCCTCTAATACCAAACCTGAGATCCTACCTCTAACATGAAATGTGATATCCAACTCCTTCCCTTTCCAAACCTGAGACCCTGCCTATAGCATGAGATGTGATATCCAAGTCCTTCCCATTCCAATCCCGAGACCCTTCCTATAGCATGTGATGTGATATCTCAATGCTTATACCAAACCTGAGACCCTTCCTATGGCATGAGATGTCATATACAACTCCTTCCCATTCCAATCCTGAGACCCTTCCTATAGCATGAGATGTGATATCTCAATGCTTATACCAAACCTGAGACCCTTCCTATAGCATGAGATGTGATATCCAACTTCTTCCCATTCCAATCCTGAGACCCTTCCTATAACATGAGATTTGATGTCTCAATGCTTCTAATACCAAACCTGAGATCTTTCCTATAACATGAGATGTGATATCCAACTCCTTCCCATTCCAATTCTGAGACCCTTCCTATAGCATGAGGTGTGATATCTCAATGCTTATACCAAACCTGAGATTCTTCCTATAGCTTGAGATGTGATATCCAACTCCTTCCCATTCCAATCCTGAGACCCTTCCTATAGCATGAGATGTGATATCTCAATGCTTCTAATACCAAACCTGAGACCCTTCCTATAGCTTGAGATGTGATATCCAACTCCTTCCCCTTCCAAACCTGAGAGCCTTCCCATAGCATGAGATATGATATCCAAGTCCTTCCCATTCCAATCCTGAGACCCTTCCTATAACATGAGATGTGATATCCAACTCCTTCCCATTCCAACCTGAGACCCTTCCTATAGCATGATGGGATATCCAACTCCTTCCAAATCCAATACTGATACGCTTCCGATAGCATGAGATGTGATATCTCAATGCTTCTAATACCAAATCTGAGATGCTTCCTATAGCATGAGATGTGATATCCAACTTCTTCCCATTCCAATCCTGAGACCCTTCCTATAGCATGAGATGTGATATCTCAATGCTTATACCAAACCTGAGACCCTTCCTATAGCATGAGATGTGATATCCAACTTCTTCCCATTCCAATCCTGAGACCCTTCCTATAACATGAGATGTGATGTCTCAATGCTTCTAATACCAAACCTGAGATCTTTCCTATAACATGAGATGTGATATCCAACTCCTTCCCATTCCAATTATGAGACCCTTCCTATAGCATGAGATATGATATCCAAGTCCTTCCCATTCCAATCCTGAGACCCTTCCTATAACATGAGATGGGATATCCAACTCCTTCCAAATCCAATACTGATACCCTTCTGATAGCATGAGATGTGATATCCCAATGCTTCTACCAAACCT
Organism: Ambystoma mexicanum; assembly: GCF_040938575.1. Classification (NCBI taxonomy): domain Eukaryota; kingdom Metazoa; phylum Chordata; class Amphibia; order Caudata; family Ambystomatidae; genus Ambystoma; species Ambystoma mexicanum. The sequence goes on along the minus strand of NW_027182329.1, from coordinate 236,178 downwards.
GAGACCCATACTATGGCATGAGATGTGATATCAAACTCCTTCCCATTCCAATCCTGAGACCCTTCCTATAGCTTGAGATGTGATATCCAACTCCTTCCCATTCCAATCCTGAGACCCTTCCTATAACATGAGATGTGATATCCAACTCCTTCCCATTCCAACCTGAGACCCTTCCTTTAGCATGAGATGGGATATCCAACTCCTTCCAAATCCAATACTGATACCCTTCCGATGGCATGAGATGTGATATCCCAATGCTTCTACCAAACCTGAGACCCATACTATGGCATGAGATGTGATATCAAACTCCTTCCCATTCCAATCCTGAGACCCGTCCTATAACATGAGATGTGATATCCAAATCCTTCCCATTCCAATCCTGAGACCCCTCCGATATCATGAGATGTGATATCTCAATGCTTCTAATATCAAACTTGAGACCCTCCCTATAGCATGGGATGTGATATCCAAGTCCTTCCCATTCCAATCCTGAGACCCTTCCTATAGCATGAGAAGTGATATCTCAATGCTTCTAATACCAAACCTTAGACCCTTCCTTTATCATGAGATGTGATATCCAACTCCTTCCCATTCCAATCCTGAGACCCTTCCGATATCATGAGATGTGATATCTCAATGCTTCTAATATCAAACTTGAGACCCTCCCTATAGCATGAGATGTGATATCCAAATACTTCCCATTCCAATCCTGAGACCCTCCCTATAGCATGAGAAGTGATATCTCAATGCTTCTAATACCAAACCTGAGATCCTTCCTATAACATGAGATGTGATATCCAACTCCTTCCCATTCCAATCCTGAGACACTTCCTATAGCATGAGATGTGCTATCCAACTCCTTCCCATTCCAATCCTGAGACTCTTATGATAGCATGAGATATGATATCTCAATGCCTCTAATACCAAACCTGAGATACTTCCGATAGCATGAGATGTGATATCTCAATGCTTCTAATACCAAACCTGAGATCCTTCCTATAACATGAGATGTGATATCCAAATCCTTCCCTTTCCAAACCTGAGACCCTCCCTTTAGCATGAGATGTGATATCCAACTCCTTCCCATTCCAATCCTGAGACCCTTCTGATAGCATGAGATGTGATATCTCAATGCCTCTAATACCAAACCTGAGATCCTACCTCTAACATGAAATGTGATATCCAACTCCTTCCCTTTCCAAACCTGAGACCCTGCCTATAGCATGAGATGTGATATCCAAGTCCTTCCCATTCCAATCCCGAGACCCTTCCTATAGCATGTGATGTGATATCTCAATGCTTATACCAAACCTGAGACCCTTCCTATGGCATGAGATGTCATATACAACTCCTTCCCATTCCAATCCTGAGACCCTTCCTATAGCATGAGATGTGATATCTCAATGCTTATACCAAACCTGAGACCCTTCCTATAGCATGAGATGTGATATCCAACTTCTTCCCATTCCAATCCTGAGACCCTTCCTATAACATGAGATTTGATGTCTCAATGCTTCTAATACCAAACCTGAGATCTTTCCTATAACATGAGATGTGATATCCAACTCCTTCCCATTCCAATTCTGAGACCCTTCCTATAGCATGAGGTATGATATCTCAATGCTTATACCAAACCTGAGACTCTTCCTATAGCTTGAGATGTGATATCCAACTCCTTCCCATTCCAATCCTGAGACCCTTCCTATAGCATGAGATGTGATATCTCAATGCTTCTAATACCAAACCTGAGACCCTTCCTATAGCTTGAGATGTGATATCCAACTCCTTCCCCTTCCAAACCTGAGAGCCTTCCCATAGCATGAGATATGATATCCAAGTCCTTCCCATTCCAATCCTGAGACCCTTCCTATAACATGAGATGTGATATCCAACTCCTTCCCATTCCAACCTGAGACCCTTCCTATAGCATGATGGGATATCCAACTCCTTCCAAATCCAATACTGATACGCTTCCGATAGCATGAGATGTGATATCCCAATGCTTCTACCAAACCTGAGACCCATACTATGGCATGAGATGTGATATCAAACTTCTTCCCATTCCAATCCTGAGACCCTTCCTATAGCTTGAGATGTGTTATCCAACTCCTTCCCATTCCAATTCTGAGACCCTTCCTATACCATGAGACTTGATATCTCAATGCTTCTAATACCAAACCTGAGACCCGTCCTATAACATGAGATGTGATATCCAAATCCTTCCCCTTCCAAACCTTAGACCCTTCCTATATCATGAGATGTGATATCCAACTCCTTCCCATTCCAATCCTGAGACCCTTCCGATATCATGAGATTTGTTATCTCAATGCTTCTAATATCAAACTTGAGACCCTCCCTATAGCATGAGATGTGACATCCAAGTCCTTCCCATTCCAATCCTGAGACCCTTCCGATAGCAGAGATGTGATATCTCAATGCTTATACCAAACCTGAGACCCTTCCTATAGCCTGAGATGTCATATACAACTCCTTCCCATTCCAATCCTGAGACCCTTCCTATAGCATGAGATGTGATATCTCAATGCTTATACCAAATCAGAGACCCTTCCTATAGCATGAGATGTGATATCCAACTCCTTCCCATTCCAATCCTGAGACCCTTCCTATAGCATGAGAAGTGATATCTCCATGCGTATACCAAACCTGAGACCCTTCCTATAGCATGAGATGTGATATCCAAATCTGTACCATTCCAATCCTGAGACCCTTCCTATACCATGAGATGTGATATCTCAATGCTTATACCAAACCTGAGAGCCTACCTATAGCATGAGATGTGATGTCCAAGTCCATCCCATTCCAATCCTTAGACCCTTCCTACAGCATGCGATGTGATATCTCAATGATTCTAATACCAAACCTGAGACCCGTCCTATAACATGAGATGTGATATCCAAATCCTTCCCCTTCCAAACCTTAGACCCTTCCTATATCATGAGATGTGATATCCAACTCCTTCCCATTCCAATCCTGAGACCCTTCCGATATCATGAGATTTGTTATCTCAATGCTTCTAATATCAAACTTGAGACCCTCCCTATAGCATGAGATGTGACATCCAAGTCCTTCCCATTCCAATCCTGAGACCCTTCCGATAGCAGAGATGTGATATCTTAATGCTTATACCAAACCTGAGACCCTTCCTATAGCCTGAGATGTCATATACAACTCCTTCCCATTCCAATCCTGAGACCCTTCCTATAGCATGTGATGTGATATCTCAATGCTTATACCAAATCAGAGACCCTTCCTATAGCATGAGATGTGATATCCAACTCCTTCCCATTCCAATCCTGAGACCCTTCCTATAGCATGAGAAGTGATATCTCCATGCGTATACCAAACCTGAGACCCTTCCTATAGCATGAGAATTGATATCCAAATCCGTCCCATTCCAATCCTGAGACCCTTCCTATACCATGAGATGTGATATCTCAATGCTTATACCAAACCTGAGAGCCTACCTATAGCATGAGATGTGATGTCCAAGTCCATCCCATTCCAATCCTTAGACCCTTCCTACAGCATGCGATGTGATATCTCAATGATTCTAATACCAAACCAGAGACCCGTCCTATAACATGAGATGGGATATCCAACTTCTTCCCATTCCAATCCTGAGCCACTTCCGATAGCAAAGATGTGATATCTCAATGCTTATACCAAACCTGAGACCCTTCCTATAACATGAGATGTGATATCCAAATCATTCCCATTCCAATCCTGAGACCCTTCCGATAGCATGAGATGTGATATCTCAATGCTTCTAATACCAAACCTGAGATCCTTCCTATAGCATATGTGATATCCAACTCCTTCCCATTCCAAACATGAGACCCCTCCTATAGCAAGAATGTAATATCCAACTCCTACCCATTCCAATCCTGAGACCCTTCCTATAGCATGAGATGTGATATATCAATGCTTCTAATACCAAACCTGAGATCCTTCCTATAGCATGAGATGTGATATCCAACTTCTTCCCATTCCAATCCTGAGACCCTTCCTATAGCATGAGATGTGATATCTCAATGCTTATACCAAACCTGAGACCCTTCCTATAGCATGAGATGTGATATCCAACTTCTTCCCATTCCAATCCTGAGACCCTTCCTATAACATGAGATGTGATGTCTCAATGCTTCTAATACCAAACCTGAGATCTTTCCTATAACATGAGATGATATCCAACTCCTTCCCATTCCAATTCTGAGACCCTTCCTATAGCATGAGATATGATATCCAAGTCCTTCCCATTCCAATCCTGAGACCCTTCCTATAACATGAGATGTGATATCCAACTCCTTCCCATTCCAACCTGAGACCCTTCCTATAGCATGAGATGGGATATCCAACTCCTTCCAAATCCAATACTGATACCCTTCCGATAGCATGAGATGTGATATCCCAATGCTTCTACCAAACCTGAGACCCATACTATGGCATGAGATGTGATATCAAACTCCTTCCCATTCCAATCCTGAGACCCTTCCTATAGCTTGAGATGTGATATCCAACTCCTTCCCATTCCAATTCTGAGACCCTTCCTATACCATGAGACTTGATATCTCAATGCTTCTAATACCAAATCTGAGATCCTTCCTATAGCATGAGATGTGATATCCAACTTCTTCCCATTCCAATCCTGAGACCCTTCCTATAGCATGAGATGTGATATCTCAATGCTACCAAACCTGAGACCCTTCCTATAGCATGAGATGTGATATCCAACTCCTTCCCATTCCAATCCTGAGACACTTCCTATAGCATGAGATGTATCTCACTGCTTATAACAAACCTGAGACCCTTCCTATAGCATGAGATGTGATATCCAATCCTTCCCATTCCAATCCTGAGACCCTTCCTATAGCATGAGATGTGATATCTCAATGCTTCTAATATCAAACTTGAGACCCTCCCTATAGCATATGTGATATCCAAGTCCTTCCCATTCCAATCCTGAGACACTTCCTATAGCATGAGATGTGATATCTCAATGCTTCTAATACCAAACCTGAGACTCTTCCTATAACATGAGATGGGATATCCAACTCCTTCCCATTCCAATCCTGAGACCCTTTCGATTGCAAAGATGTGATATCTCAATGCTTATACCAAACCTGAGACCCTTCCTACGGCATGAGATGTCATATACAACTCCTTCCCATTCCAATCCTGAGACCCTTCCGATAGCATGAGATGTGATATCTCAATGCTTCTAATACCAAATCTGAGATGCTTCCTATAGCATGAGATGTGATATCCAACTTCTTCCCATTCCAATCCTGAGACCCTTCCTATAGCATGAGATGTGATATCTCAATGCTTATACCAAACCTGAGACCCTTCCTATAGCATGAGATGTGATATCCAACTTCTTCCCATTCCAATCCTGAGACCCTTCCTATAACATGAGATGTGATGTCTCAATGGTTCTAATACCAAACCTGAGATCTTTCCTATAACATGAGATGTGATATCCAACTCCTTCCCATTCCAATTATGAGACCCTTCCTATAGCATGAGATATGATATCCAAGTCCTTCCCATTCCAATCCTGAGACCCTTCCTATTACATGAGATGGGATATCCAACTCCTTCCAAATCCAATACTGATACCCTTCTGATAGCATGAGATGTGATATCCCAATGCTTCTACCAAACCTGAGACCCATACTATGGCATGAGATGTGATATCAAACTCCTTCCCATTCCAATCCTGAGACCCTTCCTATAGCTTGAGATGTGATATCCAACTCCTTCCCATTCCAATCCTGAGACCCTTCCTATAACATGAGATGTGATATCCAACTCCTTCCCATTCCAACCTGAGACACTTCCTTTAGCATGAGATGGGATATCCAACTCCTTCCAAATCCAATACTGATACCCTTCCGATGGCATGAGATGTGATATCCCAATGCTTCTACCAAACCTGAGACCCATACTATGGCATGAGATGTGATATCAAACTCCTTCCCATTCCAATCCTGAGACCCGTCCTATAACATGAGATGTGATATCCAAATCCTTCCCATTCCAATCCTGAGACCCTTCCGATATCATGAGATGTGATATCTCAATGCTTCTAATATCAAACTTGAGACCCTCCCTATAGCATGGGATGTGATATCCAAGTCCTTCCCATTCCAATCCTGAGACCCTTCCTATAGCATGAGAAGTGATATCTCAATGCTTCTAATACCAAACCTTAGACCCTTCCTTTATCATGAGATGTGATATCCAACTCCTTCCCATTCCAATCCTGAGACCCTTCCGATATCATGAGATGTGATATCTCAATGCTTCTAATATCAAACTTGAGACCCTCCCTATAGCATGAGATGTGATATCCAAATCCTTCCCATTCCAATCCTGAGACCCTCCCTATAGCATGAGAAGTGATATCTCAATGCTTCTAATACCAAACCTGAGATCCTTCCTATAACATGAGATGTGATATCCAACTCCTTCCCATTCCAATCCTGAGACACTTCCTATAGCATGAGATGTGCTATCCAACTCCTTCCCATTCCAATCCTGAGACTCTTATGATAGCATGAGATGTGATATCTCAATGCCTCTAATACCAAACCTGAGATACTTCCGATAGCATGAGATGTGATATCTCAATGCTTCTAATACCAAACCTGAGATCCTTCCTATAACATGAGATGTGATATCCAAATCCTTCCCTTTCCAAACCTGAGACCCTCCCTTTAGCATGAGATGTGATATCCAACTCCTTCCCATTCCAATCCTGAGACCCTTCTGATAGCATGAGATATGATATCTCAATGCCTCTAATACCAAACCTGAGATCCTACCTCTAACATGAAATGTGATATCCAACTCCTTCCCTTTCCAAACCTGAGACCCTGCCTATAGCATGAGATGTGATATCCAAGTCCTTCCCATTCCAATCCCGAGACCCTTCCTATAGCATGTGATGTGATATCTCAATGCTTATACCAAACCTGAGACCCTTCCTATGGCATTAGATGTCATATACAACTCCTTCCCATTCCAATCCTGAGACCCTTCCTATAGCATGAGATGTGATATCTCAATGCTTATACCAAACCTGAGACCCTTCCTATAGCATGAGATGTGATATCCAACTTCTTCCCATTCCAATCCTGAGACCCTTCCTATAACATGAGATTTGATGTCTCAATGCTTCTAATACCAAACCTGAGATCTTTCCTATAACATGAGATGATATCCAACTCCTTCCCATTCCAATTCTGAGACCCTTCCTAGAGCATGAGATGTGATATCTCAATGCTTATACCAAACCTGAGACTCTTCCTATAGCTTGAGATGTGATATCCAACTCTTTCCCATTCCAATACTGAGACCCTTCCTATAGCTTGAGATGTGTTATCCAACTCCTTCCCATTCCAATTCTGAGACCCTTCCTATACCATGAGACTTGATATCTCAATGCTTCTAATACCAAACCTGAGACCCGTCCTATAACATGAGATGTGATATCCAAATCCTTCCCCTTCCAAACCTTAGACCCTTCCTTTATCATGAGATGTGATATCCAACTCCTTCCCATTCCAATCCTGAGACCCTTCCGATATCATGAGATGTGATATCTCAATGCTTCTAATATCAAACTTGAGACCCTCCCTATAGCATGAGATGTGATATCCAAGTCCTTCCCATTCCAATCCCGAGACCCTTCCTATAGCATGTGATGTGATATCTCAATGCTTATACCAAACCTGAGACCCTTCCTATGGCATTAGATGTCATATACAACTCCTTCCCATTCCAATCCTGAGACCCTTCCTATAGCATGAGATGTGATATCTCAATGCTTATACCAAACCTGAGACCCTTCCTATAGCATGAGATGTGATATCCAACTTCTTCCCATTCCAATCCTGAGACCCTTCCTATAACATGAGATTTGATGTCTCAATGCTTCTAATACCAAACCTGAGATCTTTCCTATAACATGAGATGATATCCAACTCCTTCCCATTCCAATTCTGAGACCCTTCCTATAGCATGAGATATGATATCCAAGTCCTTCCCATTCCAATCCTGAGACCCTTCCTATAACATGAGATGTGATATCCAACTCCTTCCCATTCCAACCTGAGACCCTTCCTATAGCATGAGATGGGATATCCAACTCCTTCCAAATCCAATACTGATACCCTTCCGATAGCATGAGATGTGATATCCCAATGCTTCTACCAAACCTGAGACCCATACTATGGCATGAGATGTGATATCAAACTCCTTCCCATTCCAATCCTGAGACCCTTCCTATAGCTTGAGATGTGATATCCAACTCCTTCCCATTCCAATTCTGAGACCCTTCCTATACCATGAGACTTGATATCTCAATGCTTCTAATACCAAATCTGAGATCCTTCCTATAGCATGAGATGTGATATCCAACTTCTTCCGATTCCAATCCTGAGACCCTTCCTATAGCATGAGATGTGATATCTCAATGCTACCAAACCTGAGACCCTTCCTATAGCATGAGATGTGATATCCAACTCCTTCCCATTCCAATCCTGAGACACTTCCTATAGCATGAGATGTATCTCACTGCTTATAACAAACCTGAGACCCTTCCTATAGCATGAGATGTGATATCCAATCCTTCCCATTCCAATCCTGAGACCCTTCCTATAGCATGAGATGTGATATCTCAATGCTTCTAATATCAAACTTGAGACCCTCCCTATAGCATATGTGGTATCCAAGTCCTTCCCATTCCAATCCTGAGACAATTCCTATAGCATGAGATGTGATATCTCAATGCTTCTAATACCAAACCTGAGACTCTTCCTATAACATGAGATGGGATATCCAACTCCTTCCCATTCCAATCCTGAGACCCTTTCGATTGCAAAGATGTGATATCTCAATGCTTATACCAAACCTGAGACCCTTCCTACGGCATGAGATGTCATATACAACTCCTTCCCATTCCAATCCTGAGACCCTTCCGATAGCATGAGATGTGATATCTCAATGCTTCTAATACCAAATCTGAGATGCTTCCTATAGCATGAGATGTGATATCCAACTTCTTCCCATTCCAATCCTGAGACCCTTCCTATAGCATGAGATGTGATATCTCAATGCTTATACCAAACCTGAGACCCTTCCTATAGCATGAGATGTGATATCCAACTTCTTCCCATTCCAATCCTGAGACCCTTCCTATAACATGAGATGTGATGTCTCAATGCTTCTAATACCAAACCTGAGATCTTTCCTATAACATGAGATGTGATATCCAACTCCTTCCCATTCCAATTATGAGACCCTTCCTATAGCATGAGATATGATATCCAAGTCCTTCCCATTCCAATCCTGAGACCCTTCCTATAACATGAGATGGGATATCCAACTCCTTCCAAATCCAATACTGATACCCTTCCGATAGCATGAGATGTGATATCCCAATGCTTCTACCAAACCTGAGACCCATACTATGGCATGAGATGTGATATCAAACTCCTTCCCATTCCAATCCTGAGACCCGTCCTATAACATGAGATGTGATATCCAAATCCTTCCCATTCCAACCTGAGACCCTTCCTTTAGCATGAGATGGGATATCCAACTCCTTCCAAATCCAATACTGATACCCTTCCGATAGCATGAGATGTGATATCCCAATGCTTCTACCAAACCTGAGACCCATACTATGGCATGAGATGTGTTATCAAACTCCTTCCCATTCCAATCCTGAGACCCGTCCTATAACATGAGATGTGATATCCAAATCCTTCCCATTCCAATCCTGAGACCCTTCCGATATCATAAGATGTGATATCTCAATGCTTCTAATATCAAACTTGAGACCCTCCCTATAGCATGAGATGTGATATCCAAGTCCTTCCCATTCCAATCCTGAGACCCTTCCTATAGCATGAGAAGTGATATCTCAATGCTTTTAATACCAAACCTTAGACCCTTCCTTTATCATGGGATGTGATATCCAACTCCTTCCCATTCCAATCCTGAGACCCTTCCGATATCATGAGATGTGAAATCTCAATGCTTCTAATATCAAACTTGAGACCCTCCCTATAGCATGAGATGTGATATCCAAATCCTTCCCATTCCAATCCTGAGACCCTCCCTATAGCATGAGAAGTGATATCTCATTGCTTCTAATACCAAACCTGAGATCCTTCCTATAACATGAGATGTGATATCCAACTCCTTCCCATTCCAATCCTGAGACACTTCCTATAGCATGAGATGTGCTATCCAACTCCTTCCCATTCCAATCCTGAGACTCTTATGATAGCATGAGATGTGATATCTCAATGCCTCTAATACCAAACCTGAGATACTTCCGATAGCATGAGATGTGATATCTCAATGCTTCTAATACCAAACCTGAGATCCTTCCTATAACATGAGATGTGATATCCAAATCCTTCCCTTTCCAAACCTGAGACCCTCCCTTTAGCATGAGATGTGATATCCAACTCCTTCCCATTCCAATCCTGAGACCCTTCTGATAGCATGAGATGTGATATCTCAATGCCTCTAATACCAAACCTGAGATCCTACCTCTAACATGAAATGTGATATCCAACTCCTTCCCTTTCCAAACCTGAGACCCTGCCTATAGCATGAGATGTGATATCCAAGTCCTTCCCATTTCAATCCCGAGACCCTTCCTATAGCATGTGATGTGATATCTCAATGCTTATACCAAACCTGAGACTCTTCCTATGGCATGAGATGTCATATACAACTCCTTCCCATTCCAATCCTGAGACCCTTCCTATAGCATGAGATGTGATATCTCAATGCTTATACCAAACCTGAGACTCTTCCTATAGCTTGAGATGTGATATCCAACTCCTTCCCATTCCAATCCTGAGACCCTTCCTATCGCATGAGATGTGATATCCCAATGCTTCTACCAAACCTGAGACCCATACTATGGCATGAGATGTGATATCAAACTCCTTCCCATTCCAATCCTGAGACCCTTCCTATAGCTTGAGATGTGATATCCAACTCCTTCCCATTCCAATTCTGAGACCCTTCCTATACCATGAGACTTGATATCTCAATGCTTCTAATACCAAATCTGAGATCCTTCCTATAGCATGAGATGTGATATCCAACTTCTTCCGATTCCAATCCTGAGACCCTTCCTATAGCATGAGATGTGATATCTCAATGCTACCAAACCTGAGACCCTTCCTATAGCATGAGATGTGATATCCAACTCCTTCCCATTCCAATCCTGAGACACTTCCTATAGCATGAGATGTATCTCACTGCTTATAACAAACCTGAGACCCTTCCTATAGCATGAGATGTGATATCCAATCCTTCCCATTCCAATCCTGAGACCCTTCCTATAGCATGAGATGTGATATCTCAATGCTTCTAATATCAAACTTGAGACCCTCCCTATAGCATATGTGATATCCAAGTCCTTCCCATTCCAATCCTGAGACAATTCCTATAGCATGAGATGTGATATCTCAATGCTTCTAATACCAAACCTGAGACTCTTCCTATAACATGAGATGGGATATCCAACTCCTTCCCATTCCAATCCTGAGACCCTTTCGATTGCAAAGATGTGATATCTCAATGCTTATACCAAACCTGAGACCCTTCCTACGGCATGAGATGTCATATACAACTCCTTCCCATTCCAATCCTGAGACCCTTCCGATAGCATGAGATGTGATATCTCAATGCTTCTAATACCAAATCTGAGATGCTTCCTATAGCATGAGATGTGATATCCAACTTCTTCCCATTCCAATCCTGAGACCCTTCCTATAGCATGAGATGTGATATCTCAATGCTTATACCAAACCTGAGACCCTTCCTATAGCATGAGATGTGATATCCAACTTCTTCCCATTCCAATCCTGAGACCCTTCCTATAACATGAGATGTGATGTCTCAATGCTTCTAATACCAAACCTGAGATCTTTCCTATAACATGAGATGTGATATCCAACTCCTTCCCATTCCAATTATGAGACCCTTCCTATAGCATGAGATATGATATCCAAGTCCTTCCCATTCCAATGCTGAGACCCTTCCTATAACATGAGATGGGATATCCAACTCCTTCCAAATCCAATACTGATACCCTTCCGATAGCATGAGATGTGATATCCCAATGCTTCTACCAAACCTGAGACCCATACTATGGCATGAGATGTGATATCAAACTCCTTCCCATTCCAATCCTGAGACCCGTCCTATAACATGAGATGTGATATCCAAATCCTTCCCATTCCAACCTGAGACCCTTCCTTTAGCATGAGATGGGATATCCAACTCCTTCCAAATCCAATACTGATACCCTTCCGATAGCATGAGATGTGATATCCCAATGCTTCTACCAAACCTGAGACCCATACTATGGCATGAGATGTGTTATCAAACTCCTTCCCATTCCAATCCTGAGACCCGTCCTATAACATGAGATGTGATATCCAAATCCTTCCCATTCCAATCCTGAGACCCTTCCGATATCATAAGATGTGATATCTCAATGCTTCTAATATCAAACTTGAGACCCTCCCTATAGCATGAGATGTGATATCCAAGTCCTTCCCATTCCAATCCTGAGACCCTTCCTATAGCATGAGAAGTGATATCTCAATGCTTTTAATACCAAACCTTAGACCCTTCCTTTATCATGGGATGTGATATCCAACTCCTTCCCATTCCAATCCTGAGACCCTTCCGATATCATGAGATGTGAAATCTCAATGCTTCTAATATCAAACTTGAGACCCTCCCTATAGCATGAGATGTGATATCCAAATCCTTCCCATTCCAATCCTGAGACCCTCCCTATAGCATGAGAAGTGATATCTCATTGCTTCTAATACCAAACCTGAGATCCTTCCTATAACATGAGATGTGATATCCAACTCCTTCCCATTCCAATCCTGAGACACTTCCTATAGCATGAGATGTGCTATCCAACTCCTTCCCATTCCAATCCTGAGACTCTTATGATAGCATGAGATGTGATATCTCAATGCCTCTAATACCAAACCTGAGATACTTCCGATAGCATGAGATGTGATATCTCAATGCTTCTAATACCAAACCTGAGATCCTTCCTATAACATGAGATGTGATATCCAAATCCTTCCCTTTTCAAACCTGAGACCCTCCCTTTAGCATGAGATGTGATATCCAACTCCTTCCCATTCCAATCCTGAGACCCTTCTGATAGCATGAGATGTGATATCTCAATGCCTCTAATACCAAACCTGAGATCCTACCTCTAACATGAAATGTGATATCCAACTCCTTCCCTTTCCAAACCTGAGACCCTGCCTATAGCATGAGATGTGATATCCAAGTCCTTCCCATTTCAATCCCGAGACCCTTCCTATAGCATGTGATGTGATATCTCAATGCTTATACCAAACCTGAGACTCTTCCTATGGCATGAGATGTCATATACAACTCCTTCCCATTCCAATCCTGAGACCCTTCCTATAGCATGAGATGTGATATCTCAATGCTTATACCAAACCTGAGACCCTTCCTATAGCATGAGATGTGATATCCAACTTCTTCCCATTCCAATCCTGAGACCCTTCCTATAGCATGAGATGTGATATCGCAATGCTTATACCAAACCTGAGACTCTTCCTATAGCTTGAGATGTGATATCCAACTCCTTCCCATTCCAATCCTGAGACCCTTCCTATCGCATGAGATGTGATATCTCAATGCTTCTAATACCAAACCTGAGACCCTTCCTATAGCTTGAGATGTGATATCCAACTCCTTCCCCTTCCAAACCTGAGAGCCTTCCCATAGCATGAGATATGATATCCAAGTCCTTCCCATTCCAATCCTGAGACCCTTCCTATAACATGAGATGTGATATCCAACTCCTTCCCATTCCAACCTGAGACCCTTCCTATAGCATGATGGGATATCCAACTCCTTCCAAATCCAATACTGATACCCTTCCGATAGCATGAGATGTGATATCCCAATGCTTCTACCAAACCTGAGACCCATACTATGGCATGAGATGTGATATCAAACTTCTTCCCATTCCAATCCTGAGACCCTTCCTATAGCTTGAGATGTGTTATCCAACTCCTTCCCATTCCAATTCTGAGACCCTTCCTATACCATGAGACTTGATATCTCAATGCTTCTAATACCAAACCTGAGACCCGTCCTATAACATGAGATGTGATATCCAAATCCTTCCCCTTCCAAACCTTAGACCCTTCCTATATCATGAGATGTGATATCCAACTCCTTCCCATTCCAATCCTGAGACCCTTCCGATATCATGAGATTTGTTATCTCAATGCTTCTAATATCAAACTTGAGACCCTCCCTAGAGCATGAGATGTGACATCCAAGTCCTTCCCATTCCAATCCTGAGACCCTTCCGATAGCAGAGATGTGATATCTCAATGCTTATACCAAACCTGAGACCCTTCCTATAGCCTGAGATGTCATATACATCTCCTTCCCATTCCAATCATGAGACCCTTCCTATAGCATGAGATGTGATATCTCAATGCTTATACCAAATCAGAGACCCTTCCTATAGCATGAGATGTGATATCCAACTCCTTCCCATTCCAATCCTGAGACCCTTCATATAGCATGAGAAGTGATATCTCCATGCGTATACCAAACCTGAGACCCTTCCTATAGCATGAGATGTGATATCCAAATCCGTCCCATTCCAATCCTGAGACCCTTCCTATACCATGAGATGTGATATCTCAATGCTTATACCAAACCTGAGAGCCTACCTATAGCATGAGATGTGATGTCCAAGTCCATCCCATTCCAATCCTTAGACCCTTCCTACAGCATGCGATGTGATATCTCAATGATTCTAATACCAAACCAGAGACCCGTCCTATAACATGAGATGGGATATCCAACTTCTTCCCATTCCAATCCTGAGCCACTTCCGATAGCAAAGATGTGATATCTCAATGCTTATACCAAACCTGAGACCCTTCCTATAACATGAGATGTGATATCCAAATCATTCCCATTCCAATCCTGAGACCCTTCCGATAGCATGAGATGTGATATCTCAATGCTTCTAATACCAAACCTGAGATCCTTCCTATAGCATATGTGATATCCAACTCCTTCCCATTCCAAACATGAGACCCTTCCTATAGCAAGAATGTAATATCCAACTCCTACCCATTCCAATCCTGAGACCCTTCCTATAGCATGAGATGTGATATATCAATGCTTCTAATACCAAACCTGAGATCCTTCCTATAGCATGAGATGTGATATCCAACTTCTTCCCATTCCAATCCTGAGACCCTTCCTATAGCATGAGATGTGATATCTCAATGCTTATACCAAACCTGAGACCCTTCCTATAGCATGAGATGTGATATCCAACTTCTTCCCATTCCAATCCTGAGACCCTTCCTATAACATGAGATGTGATGTCTCAATGCTTCTAATACCAAACCTGAGATCTTTCCTATAACATGAGATGATATCCAACTCCTTCCCATTCCAATTCTGAGACCCTTCCTATAGCATGAGATATGATATCCAAGTCCTTCCCATTCCAATCCTGAGACCCTTCCTATAACATGAGATGTGATATCCAACTCCTTCCCATTCCAACCTGAGACCCTTCCTATAGCATGAGATGGGATATCCAACTCCTTCCAAATCCAATACTGATACCCTTCCGATAGCATGAGATGTGATATCCCAATGCTTCTACCAAACCTGAGACCCATACTATGGCATGAGATGTGATATCAAACTCCTTCCCATTCCAATCCTGAGACCCTTCCTATAGCTAGAGATGTGATATCCAACTCCTTCCCATTCCAATTCTGAGACCCTTCCTATACCATGAGACTTGATATCTCAATGCTTCTAATACCAAATCTGAGATCCTTCCTATAGGATGAGATGTGATATCCAACTTCTTCCCATTCCAATCCTGAGACCCTTCCTATAGCATGAGATGTGATATCTCAATGCTACCAAACCTGAGACCCTTCCTATAGCATGAGATGTGATATCCAACTCCTTCCCATTCCAATCCTGAGACACTTCCTATAGCATGTGATGTATCTCACTGCTTATAACAAACCTGAGACCCTTCCTATAGCATGAGATGTGATATCCAATCCTTCCCATTCCAATCCTGAGACCCTTCCTATAGCATGAGATGTGATATCTCAATGCTTCTAATATCAAACTTGAGACCCTCCCTATAGCATATGTGATATCCAAGTCCTTCCCATTCCAATCCTGAGACACTTCCTATAGCATGAGATGTGATATCTCAATGCTTCTAATACCAAACCTGAGACTCTTCCTATAACATGAGATGGGATATCCAACTCCTTCCCATTCCAATCCTGAGACCCTTTCGATTGCAAAGATGTGATATCTCAATGCTTATACCAAACCTGAGACCCTTCCTACGGCATGAGATGTCATATACAACTCCTTCCCATTCCAATCCTGAGACCCTTCCGATAGCATGAGATGTGATATCTCAATGCTTCTAATACCAAATCTGAGATGCTTCCTATAGCATGAGATGTGATATCCAACTTCTTCCCATTCCAATCCTGAGACCCTTCCTATAGCATGAGATGTGATATCTCAAAGCTTATACCAAACCTGAGACCCTTCCTATAGCATGAGATGTGATATCCAACTTCTTCCCATTCCAATACTGAGACCCTTCCTATAACATGAGATGTGATGTCTCAATGCTTCTAATACAAAACCTGAGATCTTTCCTATAACATGAGATGATATCCAACTCCTTCCCATTCCAATTCTGAGACCCTTCCTATAGCATTAGATATGATATCCAAGTCCTTCCCATTCCAATCCTGAGACCCTTCCTATAACATGAGATGTGATATCTCAATGCTTCTAATATCAAACTTGAGACCCTCCCTATAGCATGAGATGTGATATCCAAGTCCTTCCCATTCCAATCCTGAGACCCTTCCTATAGCATGAGAAGTGATATCTCAATGCTTCTAATACCAAACCTTAGAACCTTCCTTTATCATGAGATGTGATATCCAGCTCCTTCCCATTCCAATCCGGAGACCCTTCCGATATCATGAGATGTTATATCTCACTGCTTATAACAAACCTGAGACCCTTCCTATAGCATGAGATGTGATATCCAACTTCTTCCCATTCCAATCCTGAGACCCTTCCTATAACATGAGATGTGATGTCTCAATGCTTCTAATACCAAACCTGAGACCCGTCCTATAACATGAGATGATATCCAACTCCTTCCCATTCCAATTCTGAGACCCTTCCGATATCATGAGATGTGATATCTCAATGCTTCTAATATCAAACTTGAGACCCTCCCTATAGCATGAGATGTGATATCCAAGTCCTTCCCATTCCAATCCTGAGACCCTTCCTATAGCATGAGAAGTGATATCTCAATGCTTCTAATACCAAACCTTAGACCCTTCCTTTATCATGAGATGTGATATCCAACTTCTTCCCATTCCAATCCTGAGACCCTTCCTATAGCATGAGATGTGATATCTCAAAGCTTATACCAAACCTGAGACCCTTCCTATAGCATGAGATGTGATATCCAACTTCTTCCAATTCCAATCCTGAGACCCTTCCTATAACATGAGATGTGATGTCTCAATGCTTCTAATACCAAACCTGAGATCTTTCCTATAACATGAGATGATATCCAACTCCTTCCCATTCCAATTCTGAGACCCTTCCTATAGCATTAGATATGATATCCAAGTCCTTCCCATTCCAATCCTGAGACCCTTCCTATAACATGAGATGTGATATCCAACTCCTTCCCATTCCAACCTGAGACCCTTCCTATAGCATGAGATGGGATATCCAACTAATTCCAAATCCAATACTGATACCCTTCCGATAGCATGAGATGTGATATCCCAATGCTTCTACCAAACCTGAGACCCATACTATGGCATGAGATGTGATATCAAACTCCTTCCCATTCCAATCCTGAGACCCTTCCTATAGCTTGAGATGTGATATCCAACTCCTTCCCATTCCAATTCTGAGACCCTTCCTATACCATGAGACTTGATATCTCAATGCTTCTAATACCAAATCTGAGATCCTTCCTATAGCATGAGATGTGATATCCAACTTCTTCCCATTCCAATCCTGAGACCCTTCCTATAGCATGAGATGTGATATCTCAATGCTACCAAACCTGAGACCCTTCCTATAGCATGAGATGTGATATCCAACTCCTTCCCATTCCAATCCTGAGACACTTCCTATAGCATGAGATGTTTCTCACTGCTTATAACAAACCTGAGACCCTTCCTATAGCATGAGATGCGATATCCAATCCTTCCCATTCCAATCCTGAGACCCTTCCTATAGCATGAGATGTGATATCTCAATGCTTCTAATACCAAACCTGAGACTCTTCCTATAACATGAGATGGGATATCCAACTCCTTCCCATTCCAATCCTGAGACCCTTTCGATTGCAAAGATGTGATATCTCAATGCTTCTAATACCAAATCTGAGATGCTTCCTATAGCATGAGATGTGATATCCAACTTCTTCCCATTCCAATCCTGAGACCCTTCCTATAGCATGAGATGTGATATCTCAATGCTTATACCAAACCTGAGACCCTTCCTATAGCATGAGATGTGATATCCAACTTCTTCCCATTCCAATCCTGAGACCCTTCCTATAACATGAGATGTGATGTCTCAATGCTTCTAATACCAAACCTGAGATCTTTCCTATAACATGAGATGTGATATCCAACTCCTTCCCATTCCAATTATGAGACCCTTCCTATAGCATGAGATATGATATCCAAGTCCTTCCCATTCCAATCCTGAGACCCTTCCTATAACATGAGATGGGATATCCACCTCCTTCCAAATCCAATACTGATACCCTTCCGATAGCATGAGATGTGATATCCCAATGCTTCTACCAAACCTGAGACCCATACTATGGCATGAGATGTGATATCAAACTTCTTCCCATTCCAATCCTGAGACCCTTCCTATAGCTTGAGATGTGTTATCCAACTCCTTCCCATTCCAATTCTGAGACCCTTCCTATACCATGAGACTTGATATCTCAATGCTTCTAATACCAAACCTGAGACCCGTCCTATAACATGAGATGTGATATCCAAATCCTTCCCCTTCCAAACCTTAGACCCTTCCTATATCATGAGATATGATATCCAACTCCTTCCCATTCCAATCCTGAGACCCTTCCGATATCATGAGATTTGTTATCTCAATGCTTCTAATATCAAACTTGAGACCCTCCCTATAGCATGAGATGTGACATCCAAGTCCTTCCCATTCCAATCCTGAGACCCTTCCGATAGCAGAGATGTGATATCTCAATGCTTATACCAAACCTGAGACGCTTCCTATAGCCTGAGATGTCATATACAACTCCTTCCAATTCCAATCCTGAGACCCTTCCTATAGCATGAGATGTGATATCTCAATGCTTATACCAAATCAGAGACCCTTCCTATACCATGAGATGTGATATCCAACTCCTTCCCATTCCAATCCTGAGACCCTTCCTATAGCATGAGAAGTGATATCTCCATGCGTATACCAAACCTGAGACCCTTCCTATAGCATGAGATGTGATATCCAAATCCGTCCAATTCCAATCCTGAGACCCTTCCTATACCATGAGATGTGATATCTCAATGCTTATACCAAACCTGAGAGCCTACCTATAGCATGAGATGTGATGTCCAAGTCCATCCCATTCCAATCCTTAGACCCTTCCTACAGCATGCGATGTGATATCTCAATGATTCTAATACCAAACCAGAGACCCGTCCTATAACATGAGATGGGATATCCAACTTCTTCCCATTCCAATCCTGAGACCCTTCCTATAGCATGAGATGTGATATCTCAATGCTACCAAACCTGAGACCCTTCCTATAGCATGAGATGTGATATCCAACTCCTTCCCATTCCAATCCTGAGACACTTCCTATAGCATGAGATGTATCTCACTGCTTATAACAAACCTGAGACCCTTCCTATAGCATGAGATGTGATATCCAATCCTTCCCATTCCAATCCTGAGACCATTCCTATAGCATGAGATGTGATATCTCAATGCTTCTAATATCAAACTTGAGACCCTCCCTATAGCATATGTGATATCCAAGTCCTTCCCATTCCAATCCTGAGACACTTCCTATAGCATGAGATGTGATATCTCAATGCTTCTAATACCAAACCTGAGACTCTTCCTATAACATGAGATGGGATATCCAACTCCTTCCCATTCCAATCCTGAGACCCTTTCGATTGCAAAGATGTGATATCTCAATTCTTATACCAAACCTGAGACCCTTCCTACGGCATGAGATGTCATATACAACTCCTTCCCATTCCAATCCTGAGACCCTTCCGATAGCATGAGATGTGATATCTCAATGCTTCTAATAACAAATCTGAGATGCTTCCTATAGCATGAGATGTGATATCCAACTTCTTCCCATTCCAATCCTGAGACCCTTCCTATAGCATGAGATGTGATATCTCAATGCTTATACCAAACCTGAGACCCTTCCTATAGCATGAGATGTGATATCCAACTTCTTCCCATTCCAATCCTGAGACCCTTCCTATAACATGAGATGTGATGTCTCAATGCTTCTAATACCAAACCTGAGATCTTTCCTATAACATGAGATGTGATATCCAACTCCTTCCCATTCCAATTATGAGACCCTTCCTATAGCATGAGATATGATATCCAAGTCCTTCCCATTCCAATCCTGAGACCCTTCCTATAACATGAGATGTGATATCCAACTCCTTCCCATTCCAACCTGAGACCCTTCCTATAGCATGAAATGGGATATCCAACTCCTTCCAAATCCAATACTGATACCCTTCCGATAGCATGAGATGTGATATCCCAATGCTTCTACCAAACCTGAGACCCATACTATGGCATGAGATGTGATATCAAACTCCTTCCCATTCCAATCCTGAGACCCTTCCTATAGCTTGAGATGTGATATCCAACTCCTTCCCATTCCAATTCTGAGACCCTTCCTATACCATGAGACTTGATATCTCAATGCTTCTAATACCAAACCTGAGACCCGTCCTATAACATGAGATGTGATATCCAAATCCTTCCCATTCCAATCCTGAGACCCTTCCGATATCATGAGATGTGATATCTCAATGCTTCTAATATCAAACTTGAGACCCTCCCTATAGCATGAGATGTGATATCCAAGTCCTTCCCATTCCAATCCTGAGACCCTTCCTATAGCATGAGAAGTGATATCTCAATGCTTCTAATACCAAACCTTAGACCCTTCCTTTATCATGAGATGTGATATCCAGCTCCTTCCCATTCCAATCCTGAGACCCTTCCGATATCATGAGATGTGATATCTCACTGCTTATAACAAACCTGAGACCCTTCCTATAGCATGAGATGTGATATCCAACTTCTTCCCATTCCAATCCTGAGACCCTTCCTATAACATGAGATGTGATGTCTCAATGCTTCTAATACCAAACCTGAGACCCGTCCAATAACATGAGATGTGATATCCAAATCCTTCCCATTCCAATCCTGAGACCCTTCCGATATCATGAGATGTGATATCTCAATGCTTCTAATATCAAACTTGAGACCCTCCCTATAGCATGAGATGTGATATCCAAGTCCTTCCCATTCCAATCCTGAGACCCTTCCTATAGCATGAGAAGTGATATCTCAATGCTTCTAATACCAAACCTTAGACCCTTCCTTTATCATGAGATGTGATATCCAACTTCTTCCCATTCCAATCCTGAGACCCTTCCTATAGCATGAGATGTGATATCTCAAAGCTTATACCAAACCTGAGACCCTTCCTATAGCATGAGATGTGATATCCAACTTCTTCCCATTCCAATCCTGAGACCCTTCCTATAACATGAGATGTGATGTCTCAATGCTTCTAATACCAAACCTGAGATCTTTCCTATAACATGAGATGATATCCAACTCCTTCCCATTCCAATTCTGAGACCCTTCCTATAGCATTAGATATGATATCCAAGTCCTTCCCATTCCAATCCTGAGACCCTTCCTATAACATGAGATGTGATATCCAACTCCTTCCCATTCCAACCTGAGACCCTTCCTATAGCATGAGATGGGATATCCAACTCCTTCCAAATCCAATACTGATACCCTTCCGATAGCATGAGATGTGATATCCCAATGCTTCTACCAAACCTGAGACCCATACTATGGCATGAGATGTGATATCAAACTCCTTCCCATTCCAATCCTGAGACCCTTCCTATAGCTTGAGATGTGATATCCAACTCCTTCCCATTCCAATTCTGAGACCCTTCCTATACCATGAGACTTGATATCTCAATGCTTCTAATACCAAATCTGAGATCCTTCCTATAGCATGAGATGTGATATCCAACTTCTTCCCATTCCAATCCTGAGACCCTTCCTATAGCATGAGATGTGATATCTCAATGCTACCAAACCTGAGACCCTTCCTATAGCATGAGATGTGATATCCAACTCCTTCCCATTCCAATCCTGAGACACTTCCTATAGCATGAGATGTTTCTCACTGCTTATAACAAACCTGAGACCTTTCCTATAGCATGAGATGTGATATCCAATCCTTCCCATTCCAATCCTGAGACCCTTCCTATAGCATGAGATGTGATATCTCAATGCTTCTAATATCAAACTTGAGACCCTCCCTATAGCATATGTGATATCCAAGTCCTTCCCATTCCAATCCTGAGACACTTCCTATAGCATGAGATGTGATATCTCAATGCTTCTAATACCAAACCTGAGACTCTTCCTATAACATGAGATGGGATATCCAACTCCTTCCCATTCCAATCCTGAGACCCTTTCGATTGCAAAGATGTGATATCTCAATGCTTATACCAAACCTGAGACCCTTCCTACGGCATGAGATGTCATATACAACTCCTTCCCATTCCAATCCTGAGACCCTTCCGATAGCATGAGATGTGATATCTCAATGCTTCTAATACCAAATCTGAGATGCTTCCTATAACATGAGATGTGATATCCAACTTCTTCCCATTCCAATCCTGAGACCCTTCCTATAGCATGAGATGTGATATCTCAATGCTTATACCAAACCTGAGACCCTTCCTATAGCATGAGATGTGATATCCAACTTCTTCCCATTCCAATCCTGAGACCCTTCCTATAACATGAGATGTGATGTCTCAATGCTTCTAATACCAAACCTGAGATCTTTCCTATAACATGAGATGTGATATCCAACTCCTTCCCATTCCAATTATGAGACCCTTCCTATAGCATGAGATATGATATCCAAGTCCTTCCCATTCCAATCCTGAGACCCTTCCTATAACATGAGATGGGATATCCAATTCCTTCCAAATCCAATACTGATACCCTTCCGATAGCAAGAGATGTGATATCCCAATGCTTCTACCAAACCTGAGACCCATACTATGGCATGAGATGTGATATCAAACTCCTTCCCATTCCAATCCTGAGACCCTTCCTATAGCTTGAGATGTGATATCCAACTCCTTCCCATTCCAATCCTGAGACCCTTCCTATAACATGAGATGTGATATCCAACTCCTTCCCATTCCAACCTGAGACCCTTCCTTTAGCATGAGATGGGATATCCAACTCCTTCCAAATCCAATACTGATACCCTTCCGATAGCATGAGATGTGATATCCCAATGCTTCTACCAAACCTGAGACCCATACTATGGCATGAGATGTGATATCAAACTCCTTCCCATTCCAATCCTGAGACCCGTCCTATAACATGAGATGTGATATCCAAATCCTTCCCATTCCAATCCTGAGACCCTTCCGATATCATGAGATGTGATATCTCAATGCTTCTAATATCAAACTTGAGACCCTCCCTATAGCATGAGATGTGATATCCCAATGCTTCTACCAAACCTGAGACCCATACTATGGCATGAGATGTGATATCAAACTTCTTCCCATTCCAATCCTGAGACCCTTCCTATAGCTTGAGATGTGTTATCCAACTCCTTCCCATTCCAATTCTGAGACCCTTCCTATACCATGAGACTTGATATCTCAATGCTTCTAATACCAAACCTGAGACCCGTCCTATAACATGAGATGTGATATCCAAATCCTTCCCCTTCCAAACCTTAGACCCTTCCTATATCATGAGATGTGATATCCAAGTCCTTCCCATTCCAATCCTGAGACACTTCCTATAGCATGAGATGTGATATCTCAATGCTTCTAATACCAAACCTGAGACTCTTCCTATAACATGAGATGGGATATCCATCTCCTTCCCATTCCAATCCTGAGACCCTTTCGATTGCAAAGATGTGATATCTCAATGCTTATACCAAACCTGAGACCCTTCCTACGGCATGAGATGTCATATACAACTCCTTCCCATTCCAATCCTGAGACCCTTCCGATAGCATGAGATGTGATATCTCAATGCTTCTAATACCAAATCTGAGATGCTTCCTATAGCATGAGATGTGATATCCAACTTCTTCCCATTCCAATCCTGAGACCCTTCCTATAGCATGAGATGTGATATCTCAATGCTTATACCAAACCTGAGACCCTTCCTATAGCATGAGATGTGATATCCAACTTCTTCCCATTCCAATCCTGAGACCCTTCCTATAACATGAGATGTGATGTCTCAATGCTTCTAATACCAAACCTGAGATCTTTCCTATAACATGAGATGTGATATCCAACTCCTTCCCATTCCAATTATGAGACCCTTCCTATAGCATGAGATATGATATCCAAGTCCTTCCAATTCCAATCCTGAGACCCTTCCTATACCATGAGATGGGATATCCAACTCCTTCCAAATCCAATACTGATACCCTTCTGATAGCATGAGATGTGATATCCCAATGCTTCTACCAAACCTGAGACCCATACTATGGCATGAGATGTGATATCAAACTTCTTCCCATTCCAATCCTGAGACCCTTCCGATATCATGAGATGTGATATCTCAATGCTTCTAATATCAAACTTGAGACCCTCCCTATAGCATGAGATGTGATATCCAAATCCTTCCCATTCCAATCCTGAGACCCTCCCTATAGCATGAGAAGTGATATCTCAATGCTTCTAATACCAAACCTGAGATCCTTCCTATAACATGAGATGTGATATCCAACTCCTTCCCATTCCAATCCTGAGACACTTCCTATAGCATGGGATGTGCTATCCAACTCCTTCCCATTCCAATCCTGAGACTCTTATGATAGCATGAGATGTGATATCTCAATTCCTCTAATACCAAACCTGAGATACTTCCGATAGCATGAGATGTGATATCTCAATGCTTCTAATACCAAACCTGAGATCCTTCCTATAACATGAGATGTGATATCCAAATCCTTCCCTTTCCAAACCTAAGACCCTCCCTTTAGCATGAGATGTGATATCCAACTCCTTCCCATTCCAATCCTGAGACCCTTCTGATAGCATGAGATGTGATATCTCAATGCCTCTAATACCAAACCTGAGATCCTACCTCTAACATGAAATGTGATATCCAACTCCTTCCCTTTCCAAACCTGAGACCCTGCCTATAGCATGAGATGTGATATCCAAGTCCTTCCCATTCCAATCCCGAGACCCTTCCTATAGCATGTGATGTGATATCTCAATGCTTATACCAAACCTGAGACCCTTCCTATGGCATGAGATGTCATATACAACTCCTTCCCATTCCAATCCTGAGACCCTTCCTATAGCATGAGATGTGATATCTCAATGCTTATACCAAACCTGAGACCCTTCCTATAGCATGAGATGTGATATCCAACTTCTTCCAATTCCAATCCTGAGACCCTTCCTATAACATGAGATTTGATGTCTCAATGCTTCTAATACCAAACCTGAGATCTTTCCTATAACATGAGATGTGATATCCAACTCCTTCCCATTCCAATTCTGAGACCCTTCCTATAGCATGAGATGTGATATCTCAATGCTTATACCAAACCTGAGACTCTTCCTATAGCTTGAGATGTGATATCCAACTCCTTCCCATTCCAATCCTGAGACCCTTCCTATAGCATGAGATGTGATATCTCAATGCTTCTAATACCAAACCTGAGACCCTTCCTATAGCTTGAGATGTGATATCCAACTCCTTCCCCTTCCAAACCTGAGAGCCTTCCCATAGCATGAGATATGATATCCAAGTCCTTCCCATTCCAATCCTGAGACCCTTCCTATAACATGAGATGTGATATCCAACTCCTTCCCATTCCAACCTGAGACCCTTCCTATAGCATGATGGGATATCCAACTCCTTCCAAATCCAATACTGATACGCTTCCGATAGCATGAGATGTGATATCCCAATGCTTCTACCAAACCTGAGACCCATACTATGGCATGAGATGTGATATCAAACTTCTTCCCATTCCAATCCTGAGACCCTTCCTATAGCTTGAGATGTGTTATCCAACTCCTTCCCATTCCAATTCTGAGACCCTTCCTATACCATGAGACTTGATATCTCAATGCTTCTAATACCAAACCTGAGACCCGTCCTATAACATGAGATGTGATATCCAAATCCTTCCCCTTCCAAACCTTAGACCCTTCCTATATCATGAGATGTGATATCCAACTCCTTCCCATTCCAATCCTGAGACCCTTCCGATATCATGAGATTTGTTATCTCAATGCTTCTAATATCAAACTTGAGACCCTCCCTATAGCATGAGATGTGACATCCAAGTCCTTCCCATTCCAATCCTGAGACCCTTCCGATAGCAGAGATGTGATATCTCAATGCTTATACCAAACCTGAGACCCTTCCTATAGCCTGAGATGTCATATACAAATCCTTCCCATTCCAATCCTGAGATCCTTCCTATAGCATGAGATGTGATATCTCAATGCTTATACCAAATCAGAGACCCTTCCTATAGCATGAGATGTGATATCCAACTCCTTCCCTTTCCAATCCTGAGACCCTTCCTATAGCATGAGAAGTGATATCTCCATGCGTATACCAAACCTGAGACCCTTCCTATAGCATGAGATGTGATATCCAAATCCGTCCCATTCCAATCCTGAGACCCTTCCTATACCATGAGATGTGATATCTCAATGCTTATACCAAACCTGAGAGCCTACCTATAGCATGAGATGTGATGTCCAAGTCCATCCCATTCCAATCCTTAGACCCTTCCTACAGCATGCGATGTGATATCTCAATGATTCTAATACCAAACCAGAGACCCGTCCTATAACATGAGATGGGATATCCAACTTCTTCCCATTCCAATCCTGAGCCACTTCCGATAGCAAAGATGTGATATCTCAATGCTTATACCAAACCTGAGACCCTTCCTATAACATGAGATGTGATATCCAAATCATTCCCATTCCAATCCTGAGACCCTTCCGATAGCATGAGATGTGATATCTCAATGCTTCTAATACCAAACCTGAGATCCTTCCTATAGCATATGTGATATCCAACTCCTTCCCATTCCAAACATGAGACCCTTCCTATAGCAAGAATGTAATATCCAACTCCTACCCATTCCAATCCTGAGACCCTTCCTATAGCATGAGATGTGATATATCAATGCTTCTAATACCAAACCTGAGATCCTTCCTATAGCATGAGATGTGATATCCAACTTCTTCCCATTCCATTCCTGAGACCCTTCCTATAGCATGAGATGTGATATCTCAATGCTTATACCAAACCTGAGACCCTTCCTATAGCATGAGATGTGATATCCAACTTCTTCCCATTCCAATCCTGAGACCCTTCCTATAACATGAGATGTGATGTCTCAATGCTTCTAATACCAAACCTGAGATCTTTCCTATAACATGAGATGATATCCAACTCCTTCCCATTCCAATTCTGAGACCCTTCCTATAGCATGAGATATGATATCCAAGTCCTTCCCATTCCAATCCTGAGACCCTTCCTATAACATGAGATGTGATATCCAACTCCTTCCCATTCCAACCTGAGACCCTTCCTATAGCATGAGATGGGATATCCAACTCCTTCCAAATCCAATACTGATACCCTTCCGATAGCATGAGATGTGATATCCCAATGCTTCTACCAAACCTGAGACCCATACTATGGCATGAGATGTGATATCAAACTCCTTCCCATTCCAATCCTGAGACCCTTCCTATAGCTTGAGATGTGATATCCAACTCCTTCCCATTCCAATTCTGAGACCCTTCCTATACCATGAGACTTGATATCTCAATGCTTCTAATACCAAATCTGAGATCCTTCCTATAGCATGAGATGTGATATCCAACTTCTTCCCATTCCAATCCTGAGACCCTTCCTATAGCATGAGATGTGATATCTCAATGCTACCAAACCTGAGACCCTTCCTATAGCATGAGATGTGATATCCAACTCCTTCCCATTCCAATCCTGAGACACTTCCTATAGCATGAGATGTATCTCACTGCTTATAACAAACCTGAGACCCTTCCTATAGCATGAGATGTGATATCCAATCCTTCCCATTCCAATCCTGAGACCCTTCCTATAGCATGAGATGTGATATCTCAATGCTTCTAATATCAAACTTGAGACCCTCCCTATAGCATATGTGATATCCAAGTCCTTCCCATTCCAATCCTGAGACACTTCCTATAGCATGAGATGTGATATCTCAATGCTTCTAATACCAAACCTGAGACTCTTCCTATAACATGAGATGGGATATCCAACTCCTTCCCATTCCAATCCTGAGACCCTTTCGATTGCAAAGATGTGATATCTCAATGCTTATACCAAACCTGAGACCCTTCCTACGGCATGAGATGTCATATACAACTCCTTCCCATTCCAATCCTGAGACCCTTCCGATAGCATGAGATGTGATATCTCAATGCTTCTAATACCAAATCTGAGATGCTTCCTATAGCATGAGATGTGATATCCAACTTCTTCCCATTCCAATCCTGAGACCCTTCCTATAGCATGAGATGTGATATCTCAATGCTTATACCAAACCTGAGACCCTTCCTATAGCATGAGATGTGATATCCAACTTCTTCCCATTCCAATCCTGAGACCCTTCCTATAACATGAGATGTGATGTCTCAATGGTTCTAATACCAAACCTGAGATCTTTCCTATAACATGAGATGTGATATCCAACTCCTTCCCATTCCAATTATGAGACCCTTCCTATAGCATGAGATATGATATCCAAGTCCTTCCCATTCCAATCCTGAGACCCTTCCTATTACATGAGATGGGATATCCAACTCCTTCCAAATCCAATACTGATACCCTTCTGATAGCATGAGATGTGATATCCCAATGCTTCTACCAAACCTGAGACCCATACTATGGCATGAGATGTGATATCAAACTCCTTCCCATTCCAATCCTGAGACCCTTCCTATAGCTTGAGATGTGATATCCAACTCCTTCCCATTCCAATCCTGAGACCCTTCCTATAACATGAGATGTGATATCCAACTCCTTCCCATTCCAACCTGAGACACTTCCTTTAGCATGAGATGGGATATCCAACTCCTTCCAAATCCAATACTGATACCCTTCCGATGGCATGAGATGTGATATCCCAATGCTTCTACCAAACCTGAGACCCATACTATGGCATGAGATGTGATATCAAACTCCTTCCCATTCCAATCCTGAGACCCGTCCTATAACATGAGATGTGATATCCAAATCCTTCCCATTCCAATCCTGAGACCCTTCCGATATCATGAGATGTGATATCTCAATGCTTCTAATATCAAACTTGAGACCCTCCCTATAGCATGGGATGTGATATCCAAGTCCTTCCCATTCCAATCCTGAGACCCTTCCTATAGCATGAGAAGTGATATCTCAATGCTTCTAATACCAAACCTTAGACCCTTCCTTTATCATGAGATGTGATATCCAACTCCTTCCCATTCCAATCCTGAGACCCTTCCGATATCATGAGATGTGATATCTCAATGCTTCTAATATCAAACTTGAGACCCTCCCTATAGCATGAGATGTGATATCCAAATCCTTCCCATTCCAATCCTGAGACCCTCCCTATAGCATGAGAAGTGATATCTCAATGCTTCTAATACCAAACCTGAGATCCTTCCTATAACATGAGATGTGATATCCAACTCCTTCCCATTCCAATCCTGAGACACTTCCTATAGCATGAGATGTGCTATCCAACTCCTTCCCATTCCAATCCTGAGACTCTTATGATAGCATGAGATGTGATATCTCAATGCCTCTAATACCAAACCTGAGATACTTCCGATAGCATGAGATGTGATATCTCAATGCTTCTAATACCAAACCTGAGATCCTTCCTATAACATGAGATGTGATATCCAAATCCTTCCCTTTCCAAACCTGAGACCCTCCCTTTAGCATGAGATGTGATATCCAACTCCTTCCCATTCCAATCCTGAGACCCTTCTGATAGCATGAGATATGATATCTCAATGCCTCTAATACCAAACCTGAGATCCTACCTCTAACATGAAATGTGATATCCAACTCCTTCCCTTTCCAAACCTGAGACCCTGCCTATAGCATGAGATGTGATATCCAAGTCCTTCCCATTCCAATCCCGAGACCCTTCCTATAGCATGTGATGTGATATCTCAATGCTTATACCAAACCTGAGACCCTTCCTATGGCATTAGATGTCATATACAACTCCTTCCCATTCCAATCCTGAGACCCTTCCTATAGCATGAGATGTGATATCTCAATGCTTATACCAAACCTGAGACCCTTCCTATAGCATGAGATGTGATATCCAACTTCTTCCCATTCCAATCCTGAGACCCTTCCTATAACATGAGATTTGATGTCTCAATGCTTCTAATACCAAACCTGAGATCTTTCCTATAACATGAGATGTGATATCCAACTCCTTCCCATTCCAATTCTGAGACCCTTCCTATAGCATGAGATGTGATATCTCAATGCTTATACCAAACCTGAGACTCTTCCTATAGCTTGAGATGTGATATCCAACTCTTTCCCATTCCAATACTGAGACCCTTCCTATAGCTTGAGATGTGTTATCCAACTCCTTCCCATTCCAATTCTGAGACCCTTCCTATACCATGAGACTTGATATCTCAATGCTTCTAATACCAAACCTGAGACCCGTCCTATAACATGAGATGTGATATCCAAATCCTTCCCCTTCCAAACCTTAGACCCTTCCTTTATCATGAGATGTGATATCCAACTCCTTCCCATTCCAATCCTGAGACCCTTCCGATATCATGAGATGTGATATCTCAATGCTTCTAATATCAAACTTGAGACCCTCCCTATAGCATGAGATGTGATATCCAAGTCCTTCCCATTCCAATCCCGAGACCCTTCCTATAGCATGTGATGTGATATCTCAATGCTTATACCAAACCTGAGACCCTTCCTATGGCATTAGATGTCATATACAACTCCTTCCCATTCCAATCCTGAGACCCTTCCTATAGCATGAGATGTGATATCTCAATGCTTATACCAAACCTGAGACCCTTCCTATAGCATGAGATGTGATATCCAACTTCTTCCCATTCCAATCCTGAGACCCTTCCTATAACATGAGATTTGATGTCTCAATGCTTCTAATACCAAACCTGAGATCTTTCCTATAACATGAGATGATATCCAACTCCTTCCCATTCCAATTCTGAGACCCTTCCTATAGCATGAGATATGATATCCAAGTCCTTCCCATTCCAATCCTGAGACCCTTCCTATAACATGAGATGTGATATCCAACTCCTTCCCATTCCAACCTGAGACCCTTCCTATAGCATGAGATGGGATATCCAACTCCTTCCAAATCCAATACTGATACCCTTCCGATAGCATGAGATGTGATATCCCAATGCTTCTACCAAACCTGAGACCCATACTATGGCATGAGATGTGATATCAAACTCCTTCCCATTCCAATCCTGAGACCCTTCCTATAGCTTGAGATGTGATATCCAACTCCTTCCCATTCCAATTCTGAGACCCTTCCTATACCATGAGACTTGATATCTCAATGCTTCTAATACCAAATCTGAGATCCTTCCTATAGCATGAGATGTGATATCCAACTTCTTCCGATTCCAATCCTGAGACCCTTCCTATAGCATGAGATGTGATATCTCAATGCTACCAAACCTGAGACCCTTCCTATAGCATGAGATGTGATATCCAACTCCTTCCCATTCCAATCCTGAGACACTTCCTATAGCATGAGATGTATCTCACTGCTTATAACAAACCTGAGACCCTTCCTATAGCATGAGATGTGATATCCAATCCTTCCCATTCCAATCCTGAGACCCTTCCTATAGCATGAGATGTGATATCTCAATGCTTCTAATATCAAACTTGAGACCCTCCCTATAGCATATGTGATATCCAAGTCCTTCCCATTCCAATCCTGAGACAATTCCTATAGCATGAGATGTGATATCTCAATGCTTCTAATACCAAACCTGAGACTCTTCCTATAACATGAGATGGGATATCCAACTCCTTCCCATTCCAATCCTGAGACCCTTTCGATTGCAAAGATGTGATATCTCAATGCTTATACCAAACCTGAGACCCTTCCTACGGCATGAGATGTCATATACAACTCCTTCCCATTCCAATCCTGAGACCCTTCCGATAGCATGAGATGTGATATCTCAATGCTTCTAATACCAAATCTGAGATGCTTCCTATAGCATGAGATGTGATATCCAACTTCTTCCCATTCCAATCCTGAGACCCTTCCTATAGCCTGAGATGTGATATCTCAATGCTTATACCAAACCTGAGACCCTTCCTATAGCATGAGATGTGATATCCAACTTCTTCCCATTCCAATCCTGAGACCCTTCCTATAACATGAGATGTGATGTCTCAATGCTTCTAATACCAAACCTGAGATCTTTCCTATAACATGAGATGTGATATCCAACTCCTTCCCATTCCAATTATGAGACCCTTCCTATAGCATGAGATATGATATCCAAGTCCTTCCCATTCCAATCCTGAGACCCTTCCTATAACATGAGATGGGATATCCAACTCCTTCCAAATCCAATACTGATACCCTTCCGATAGCATGAGATGTGATATCCCAATGCTTCTACCAAACCTGAGACCCATACTATGGCATGAGATGTGATATCAAACTCCTTCCCATTCCAATCCTGAGACCCGTCCTATAACATGAGATGTGATATCCAAATCCTTCCCATTCCAACCTGAGACCCTTCCTTTAGCATGAGATGGGATATCCAACTCCTTCCAAATCCAATACTGATACCCTTCCGATAGCATGAGATGTGATATCCCAATGCTTCTACCAAACCTGAGACCCATACTATGGCATGAGATGTGTTATCAAACTCCTTCCCATTCCAATCCTGAGACCCGTCCTATAACATGAGATGTGATATCCAAATCCTTCCCATTCCAATCCTGAGACCCTTCCGATATCATGAGATGTGATATCTCAATGCTTCTAATATCAAACTTGAGACCCTCCCTATAGCATGAGATGTGATATCCAAGTCCTTCCCATTCCAATCCTGAGACCCTTCCTATAGCATGAGAAGTGATATCTCAATGCTTTTAATACCAAACCTTAGACCCTTCCTTTATCATGGGATGTGATATCCAACTCCTTCCCATTCCAATCCTGAGACCCTTCCGATATCATGAGATGTGAAATCTCAATGCTTCTAATATCAAACTTGAGACCCTCCCTATAGCATGAGATGTGATATCCAAATCCTTCCCATTCCAATCCTGAGACCCTCCCTATAGCATGAGAAGTGATATCTCATTGCTTCTAATACCAAACCTGAGATCCTTCCTATAACATGAGATGTGATATCCAACTCCTTCCCATTCCAATCCTGAGACACTTCCTATAGCATGAGATGTGCTATCCAACTCCTTCCCATTCCAATCCTGAGACTCTTATGATAGCATGAGATGTGATATCTCAATGCCTCTAATACCAAACCTGAGATACTTCCGATAGCATGAGATGTGATATCTCAATGCTTCTAATACCAAACCTGAGATCCTTCCTATAACATGAGATGTGATATCCAAATCTTTCCCTTTCCAAACCTGAGACCCTCCCTTTAGCATGAGATGTGATATCCAACTCCTTCCCATTCCAATCCTGAGACCCTTCTGATAGCATGAGATGTGATATCTCAATGCCTCTAATACCAAACCTGAGATCCTACCTCTAACATGAAATGTGATATCCAACTCCTTCCCTTTCCAAACCTGAGACCCTGCCTATAGCATGAGATGTGATATCCAAGTCCTTCCCATTTCAATCCCGAGACCCTTCCTATAGCATGTGATGTGATATCTCAATGCTTATACCAAACCTGAGACCCTTCCTATGGCATGAGATGTCATATACAACTCCTTCCCATTCCAATCCTGAGACCCTTCCTATAGCATGAGATGTGATATCTCAATGCTTATACCAAACCTGAGACCCTTCCTATAGCATGAGATGTGATATCCAACTTCTTCCCATTCCAATCCTGAGACCCTTCCTATAGCATGAGATGTGATATCGCAATGCTTATACCAAACCTGAGACTCTTCCTATAGCTTGAGATGTGATATCCAACTCCTTCCCATTCCAATCCTGAGACCCTTCCTATCGCATGAGATGTGATATCTCAATGCTTCTAATACCAAACCTGAGACCCTTCCTATAGCTTGAGATGTGATATCCAACTCCTTCCCCTTCCAAACCTGAGAGCCTTCCCATAGCATGAGATATGATATCCAAGTCCTTCCCATTCCAATCCTGAGACCCTTCCTATAACATGAGATGTGATATCCAACTCCTTCCCATTCCAACCTGAGACCCTTCCTATAGCATGATGGGATATCCAACTCCTTCCAAATCCAATACTGATACCCTTCCGATAGCATGAGATGTGATATCCCAATGCTTCTACCAAACCTGAGACCCATACTATGGCATGAGATGTGATATCAAACTTCTTCCCATTCCAATCCTGAGACCCTTCCTATAGCTTGAGATGTGTTATCCAACTCCTTCCCATTCCAATTCTGAGACCCTTCCTATACCATGAGACTTGATATCTCAATGCTTCTAATACCAAACCTTAGACCCGTCCTATAACATGAGATGTGATATCCAAATCCTTCCCCTTCCAAACCTTAGACCCTTCCTATATCATGAGATGTGATATCCAACTCCTTCCCATTCCAATCCTGAGACCCTTCCGATATCATGAGATTTGTTATCTCAATGCTTCTAATATCAAACTTGAGACCCTCCCTAGAGCATGAGATGTGACATCCAAGTCCTTCCCATTCCAATCCTGAGACCCTTCCGATAGCAGAGATGTGATATCTCAATGCTTATACCAAACCTGAGACCCTTCCTATAGCCTGAGATGTCATATACATCTCCTTCCCATTCCAATCATGAGACCCTTCCTATAGCATGAGATGTGATATCTCAATGCTTATACCAAATCAGAGACCCTTCCTATAGCATGAGATGTGATATCCAACTCCTTCCCATTCCAATCCTGAGACCCTTCATATAGCATGAGAAGTGATATCTCCATGCGTATACCAAACCTGAGACCCTTCCTATAGCATGAGATGTGATATCCAAATCCGTCCCATTCCAATCCTGAGACCCTTCCTATACCATGAGATGTGATATCTCAATGCTTATACCAAACCTGAGAGCCTACCTATAGCATGAGATGTGATGTCCAAGTCCATCCCATTCCAATCCTTAGACCCTTCCTACAGCATGCGATGTGATATCTCAATGATTCTAATACCAAACCAGAGACCCGTCCTATAACATGAGATGGGATATCCAACTTCTTCCCATTCCAATCCTGAGCCACTTCCGATAGCAAAGATGTGATATCTCAATGCTTATACCAAACCTGAGACCCTTCCTATAACATGAGATGTGATATCCAAATCATTCCCATTCCAATCCTGAGACCCTTCCGATAGCATGAGATGTGATATCTCAATGCTTCTAATACCAAACCTGAGATCCTTCCTATAGCATATGTGATATCCAACTCCTTCCCATTCCAAACATGAGACCCTTCCTATAGCAAGAATGTAATATCCAACTCCTACCCATTCCAATCCTGAGACCCTTCCTATAGCATGAGATGTGATATATCAATGCTTCTAATACCAAACCTGAGATCCTTCCTATAGCATGAGATGTGATATCCAACTTCTTCCCATTCCAATCCTGAGACCCTTCCTATAGCATGAGATGTGATATCTCAATGCTTATACCAAACCGGAGACCCTTCCTATAGCATGAGATGTGATATCCAACTTCTTCCCATTCCAATCCTGAGACCCTTCCTATAACATGAGATGTGATGTCTCAATGCTTCTAATACCAAACCTGAGATCTTTCCTATAACATGAGATGATATCCAACTCCTTCCCATTCCAATTCTGAGACCCTTCCTATAGCATGAGATATGATATCCAAGTCCTTCCCATTCCAATCCTGAGACCCTTCCTATAACATGAGATGTGATATCCAACTCCTTCCCATTCCAACCTGAGACCCTTCCTATAGCATGAGATGGGATATCCAACTCCTTCCAAATCCAATACTGATACCCTTCCGATAGCATGAGATGTGATATCCCAATGCTTCTACCAAACCTGAGACCCATACTATGGCATGAGATGTGATATCAAACTCCTTCCCATTCCAATCCTGAGACCCTTCCTATAGCTAGAGATGTGATATCCAACTCCTTCCCATTCCAATTCTGAGACCCTTCCTATACCATGAGACTTGATATCTCAATGCTTCTAATACCAAATCTGAGATCCTTCCTATAGGATGAGATGTGATATCCAACTTCTTCCCATTCCAATCCTGAGACCCTTCCTATAGCATGAGATGTGATATCTCAATGCTACCAAACCTGAGACCCTTCCTATAGCATGAGATGTGATATCCAACTCCTTCCCATTCCAATCCTGAGACACTTCCTATAGCATGAGATGTATCTCACTGCTTATAACAAACCTGAGACCCTTCCTATAGCATGAGATGTGATATCCAATCCTTCCCATTCCAATCCTGAGACCCTTCCTATAGCATGAGATGTGATATCTCAATGCTTCTAATATCAAACTTGAGACCCTCCCTATAGCATATGTGATATCCAAGTCCTTCCCATTCCAATCCTGAGACACTTCCTATAGCATGAGATGTGATATCTCAATGCTTCTAATACCAAACCTGAGACTCTTCCTATAACATGAGATGGGATATCCAACTCCTTCCCATTCCAATCCTGAGACCCTTTCGATTGCAAAGATGTGATATCTCAATGCTTATACCAAACCTGAGACCCTTCCTACGGCATGAGATGTCATATACAACTCCTTCCCATTCCAATCCTGAGACCCTTCCGATAGCATGAGATGTGATATCTCAATGCTTCTAATACCAAATCTGAGATGCTTCCTATAGCATGAGATGTGATATCCAACTTCTTCCCATTCCAATCCTGAGACCCTTCCTATAGCATGAGATGTGATATCTCAAAGCTTATACCAAACCTGAGACCCTTCCTATAGCATGAGATGTGATATCCAACTTCTTCCCATTCCAATACTGAGACCCTTCCTATAACATGAGATGTGATGTCTCAATGCTTCTAATACAAAACCTGAGATCTTTCCTATAACATGAGATGATATCCAACTCCTTCCCATTCCAATTCTGAGACCCTTCCTATAGCATTAGATATGATATCCAAGTCCTTCCCATTCCAATCCTGAGACCCTTCCTATAACATGAGATGTGATATCTCAATGCTTCTAATATCAAACTTGAGACCCTCCCTATAGCATGAGATGTGATATCCAAGTCCTTCCCATTCCAATCCTGAGACCCTTCCTATAGCATGAGAAGTGATATCTCAATGCTTCTAATACCAAACCTTAGAACCTTCCTTTATCATGAGATGTGATATCCAGCTCCTTCCCATTCCAATCCGGAGACCCTTCCGATATCATGAGATGTTATATCTCACTGCTTATAACAAACCTGAGACCCTTCCTATAGCATGAGAAGTGATATCCAACTTCTTCCCATTCCAATCCTGAGACCCTTCCTATAACATGAGATGTGATGTCTCAATGCTTCTAATACCAAACCTGAGACCCGTCCTATAACATGAGATGATATCCAACTCCTTCCCATTCCAATTCTGAGACCCTTCCGATATCATGAGATGTGATATCTCAATGCTTCTAATATCAAACTTGAGACCCTCCCTATAGCATGAGATGTGATATCCAAGTCCTTCCCATTCCAATCCTGAGACCCTTCCTATAGCATGAGAAGTGATATCTCAATGCTTCTAATACCAAACCTTAGACCCTTCCTTTATCATGAGATGTGATATCCAACTTCTTCCCATTCCAATCCTGAGACCCTTCCTATAGCATGAGATGTGATATCTCAAAGCTTATACCAAACCTGAGACCCTTCCTATAGCATGAGATGTGATATCCAACTTCTTCCAATTCCAATCCTGAGACCCTTCCTATAATATGAGATGTGATGTCTCAATGCTTCTAATACCAAACCTGAGATCTTTCCTATAACATGAGATGATATCCAACTCCTTCCCATTCCAATTCTGAGACCCTTCCTATAGCATTAGATATGATATCCAAGTCCTTCCCATTCCAATCCTGAGACCCTTCCTATAACATGAGATGTGATATCCAACTCCTTCCCATTCCAACCTGAGACCCTTCCTATAGCATGAGATGGGATATCCAACTAATTCCAAATCCAATACTGATACCCTTCCGATAGCATGAGATGTGATATCCCAATGCTTCTACCAAACCTGAGACCCATACTATGGCATGAGATGTGATATCAAACTCCTTCCCATTCCAATCCTGAGACCCTTCCTATAGCTTGAGATGTGATATCCAACTCCTTCCCATTCCAATTCTGAGACCCTTCCTATACCATGAGACTTGATATCTCAATGCTTCTAATACCAAATCTGAGATCCTTCCTATAGCATGAGATGTGATATCCAACTTCTTCCCATTCCAATCCTGAGACCCTTCCTATAGCATGAGATGTGATATCTCAATGCTACCAAACCTGAGACCCTTCCTATAGCATGAGATGTGATATCCAACTCCTTCCCATTCCAATCCTGAGACACTTCCTATAGCATGAGATGTTTCTCACTGCTTATAACAAACCTGAGACCCTTCCTATAGCATGAGATGCGATATCCAATCCTTCCCATTCCAATCCTGAGACCCTTCCTATAGCATGAGATGTGATATCTCAATGCTACTAATATCAAACTTGAGACCCTCCCTATAGCATATGTGATATCCAAGTCCTTCCCATTCCAATCCTGAGACACTTCCTATAGCATGAGATGTGATATCTCAATGCTTCTAATACCAAACCTGAGACTCTTCCTATAACATGAGATGGGATATCCAACTCCTTCCCATTCCAATCCTGAGACCCTTTCGATTGCAAAGATGTGATATCTCAATGCTTCTAATACCAAATCTGAGATGCTTCCTATAGCATGAGATGTGATATCCAACTTCTTCCCATTCCAATCCTGAGACCCTTCCTATAGCATGAGATGTGATATCTCAATGCTTATACCAAACCTGAGACCCTTCCTATAGCATGAGATGTGATATCCAACTTCTTCCCATTCCAATCCTGTGACCCTTCCTATAACATGAGATGTGATGTCTCAATGCTTCTAATACCAAACCTGAGATCTTTCCTATAACATGAGATGTGATATCCAACTCCTTCCCATTCCAATTATGAGACCCTTCCTATAGCATGAGATATGATATCCAAGTCCTTCCCATTCCAATCCTGAGACCCTTCCTATAACATGAGATGGGATATCCACCTCCTTCCAAATCCAATACTGATACCCTTCCGATAGCATGAGATGTGATATCCCAATGCTTCTACCAAACCTGAGACCCATACTATGGCATGAGATGTGATATCAAACTCCTTCCCATTCCAATCCTGAGACCCTTCCTATAGTTTGAGATGTGATATCCAACTCCTTCCCATTCCAATCCTGAGACCCTTCCTATAACATGAGATGTGATATGCAACTCCTTCCCATTCCAACCTGAGACCCTTCCAATAGCATGATGGGATATCCAACTCCTTCCAAATCCAATACTGATACCCTTCCGATAGCATGAGATGTGATATCCCAATGCTTCTACCAAACCTGAGACCCATACTATGGCATGAGATGTGATATCAAACTTCTTCCCATTCCAATCCTGAGACCCTTCCTATAGCTTGAGATGTGTTATCCAACTCCTTCCCATTCCAATTCTGAGACCCTTCCTATACCATGAGACTTGATATCTCAATGCTTCTAATACCAAACCTGAGACCCGTCCTATAACATGAGATGTGATATCCAAATCCTTCCCCTTCCAAACCTTAGACCCTTCCTATATCATGAGATATGATATCCAACTCCTTCCCATTCCAATCCTGAGACCCTTCCGATATCATGAGATTTGTTATCTCAATGCTTCTAATATCAAACTTGAGACCCTCCCTATAGCATGAGATGTGACATCCAAGTCCTTCCCATTCCAATCCTGAGACCCTTCCGATAGCAGAGATGTGATATCTCAATGCTTATACCAAACCTGAGACCCTTCCTATAGCCTTAGATGTCATATACAACTCCTTCCAATTCCAATCCTGAGACCCTTCCTATAGCATGAGATGTGATATCTCAATGCTTATACCAAATCAGAGACCCTTCCTATACCATGAGATGTGATATCCAACTCCTTCCCATTCCAATCCTGAGACCCTTCCTATAGCATGAGAAGTGATATCTCCATGCGTATACCAAACCTGAGACCCTTCCTATAGCATGAGATGTGATATCCAAATCCGTCCAATTCCAATCCTGAGACCCTTCCTATACCATGAGATGTGATATCTCAATGCTTATACCAAACCTGAGAGCCTACCTATAGCATGAGATGTGATGTCCAAGTCCATCCCATTCCAATCCTTAGACCCTTCCTACAGCATGCGATGTGATATCTCAATGATTCTAATACCAAACCAGAGACCCGTCCTATAACATGAGATGGGATATCCAACTTCTTCCCATTCCAATCCTGAGACCCTTCCTATAGCATGAGATGTGATATCTCAATGCTACCAAACCTGAGACCCTTCCTATAGCATGAGATGTGATATCCAACTCCTTCCCATTCCAATCCTGAGACACTTCCTATAGCATGAGATGTATCTCACTGCTTATAACAAACCTGAGACCCTTCCTATAGCATGAGATGTGATATCCAATCCTTCCCATTCCAATCCTGAGACCATTCCTATAGCATGAGATGTGATATCTCAATGCTTCTAATATCAAACTTGAGACCCTCCCTATAGCATATGTGATATCCAAGTCCTTCCCATTCCAATCCTGAGACACTTC
This sequence comes from Ambystoma mexicanum, assembly GCF_040938575.1. Lineage (NCBI taxonomy): Eukaryota > Metazoa > Chordata > Amphibia > Caudata > Ambystomatidae > Ambystoma > Ambystoma mexicanum. The sequence continues at coordinate 194,469 of NW_027182329.1, read as the reverse complement.
CTATAGCTTGAGATGTGATATCCAACTCCTTCCCATTCCAATCCTGAGACCCTTCCTATAACATGAGATGTGATATCCAACTCCTTCCCATTCCAACCTGAGACACTTCCTTTAGCATGAGATGGGATATCCAACTCCTTCCAAATCCAATACTGATACCCTTCCGATGGCATGAGATGTGATATCCCAATGCTTCTACCAAACCTGAGACCCATACTATGGCATGAGATGTGATATCAAACTCCTTCCCATTCCAATCCTGAGACCCGTCCTATAACATGAGATGTGATATCCAAATCCTTCCCATTCCAATCCTGAGACCCTTCCGATATCATGAGATGTGATATCTCAATGCTTCTAATATCAAACTTGAGACCCTCCCTATAGCATGGGATGTGATATCCAAGTCCTTCCCATTCCAATCCTGAGACCCTTCCTATAGCATGAGAAGTGATATCTCAATGCTTCTAATACCAAACCTTAGACCCTTCCTTTATCATGAGATGTGATATCCAACTCCTTCCCATTCCAATCCTGAGACCCTTCCGATATCATGAGATGTGATATCTCAATGCTTCTAATATCAAACTTGAGACCCTCCCTATAGCATGAGATGTGATATCCAAATCCTTCCCATTCCAATCCTGAGACCCTCCCTATAGCATGAGAAGTGATATCTCAATGCTTCTAATACCAAACCTGAGATCCTTCCTATAACATGAGATGTGATATCCAACTCCTTCCCATTCCAATCCTGAGACACTTCCTATAGCATGAGATGTGCTATCCAACTCCTTCCCATTCCAATCCTGAGACTCTTATGATAGCATGAGATGTGATATCTCAATGCCTCTAATACCAAACCTGAGATACTTCCGATAGCATGAGATGTGATATCTCAATGCTTCTAATACCAAACCTGAGATCCTTCCTATAACATGAGATGTGATATCCAAATCCTTCCCTTTCCAAACCTGAGACCCTCCCTTTAGCATGAGATGTGATATCCAACTCCTTCCCATTCCAATCCTGAGACCCTTCTGATAGCATGAGATATGATATCTCAATGCCTCTAATACCAAACCTGAGATCCTACCTCTAACATGAAATGTGATATCCAACTCCTTCCCTTTCCAAACCTGAGACCCTGCCTATAGCATGAGATGTGATATCCAAGTCCTTCCCATTCCAATCCCGAGACCCTTCCTATAGCATGTGATGTGATATCTCAATGCTTATACCAAACCTGAGACCCTTCCTATGGCATTAGATGTCATATACAACTCCTTCCCATTCCAATCCTGAGACCCTTCCTATAGCATGAGATGTGATATCTCAATGCTTATACCAAACCTGAGACCCTTCCTATAGCATGAGATGTGATATCCACCTTCTTCCCATTCCAATCCTGAGACCCTTCCTATAACATGAGATTTGATGTCTCAATGCTTCTAATACCAAACCTGAGATCTTTCCTATAACATGAGATGTGATATCCAACTCCTTCCCATTCCAATTCTGAGACCCTTCCTATAGCATGAGATGTGATATCTCAATGCTTATACCAAACCTGAGACTCTTCCTATAGCTTGAGATGTGATATCCAACTCTTTCCCATTCCAATACTGAGACCCTTCCTATAGCTTGAGATGTGTTATCCAACTCCTTCCCATTCCAATTCTGAGACCCTTCCTATACCATGAGACTTGATATCTCAATGCTTCTAATACCAAACCTGAGACCCGTCCTATAACATGAGATGTGATATCCAAATCCTTCCCCTTCCAAACCTTAGACCCTTCCTTTATCATGAGATGTGATATCCAACTCCTTCCCATTCCAATCCTGAGACCCTTCCGATATCATGAGATGTGATATCTCAATGCTTCTAATATCAAACTTGAGACCCTCCCTATAGCATGAGATGTGATATCCAAGTCCTTCCCATTCCAATCCCGAGACCCTTCCTATAGCATGTGATGTGATATCTCAATGCTTATACCAAACCTGAGACCCTTCCTATGGCATTAGATGTCATATACAACTCCTTCCCATTCCAATCCTGAGACCCTTCCTATAGCATGAGATGTGATATCTCAATGCTTATACCAAACCTGAGACCCTTCCTATAGCATGAGATGTGATATCCAACTTCTTCCCATTCCAATCCTGAGACCCTTCCTATAACATGAGATTTGATGTCTCAATGCTTCTAATACCAAACCTGAGATCTTTCCTATAACATGAGATGATATCCAACTCCTTCCCATTCCAATTCTGAGACCCTTCCTATAGCATGAGATATGATATCCAAGTCCTTCCCATTCCAATCCTGAGACCCTTCCTATAACATGAGATGTGATATCCAACTCCTTCCCATTCCAACCTGAGACCCTTCCTATAGCATGAGATGGGATATCCAACTCCTTCCAAATCCAATACTGATACCCTTCCGATAGCATGAGATGTGATATCCCAATGCTTCTACCAAACCTGAGACCCATACTATGGCATGAGATGTGATATCAAACTCCTTCCCATTCCAATCCTGAGACCCTTCCTATAGCTTGAGATGTGATATCCAACTCCTTCCCATTCCAATTCTGAGACCCTTCCTATACCATGAGACTTGATATCTCAATGCTTCTAATACCAAATCTGAGATCCTTCCTATAGCATGAGATGTGATATCCAACTTCTTCCGATTCCAATCCTGAGACCCTTCCTATAGCATGAGATGTGATATCTCAATGCTACCAAACCTGAGACCCTTCCTATAGCATGAGATGTGATATCCAACTCCTTCCCATTCCAATCCTGAGACACTTCCTATAGCATGAGATGTATCTCACTGCTTATAACAAACCTGAGACCCTTCCTATAGCATGAGATGTGATATCCAATCCTTCCCATTCCAATCCTGAGACCCTTCCTATAGCATGAGATGTGATATCTCAATGCTTCTAATATCAAACTTGAGACCCTCCCTATAGCATATGTGATATCCAAGTCCTTCCCATTCCAATCCTGAGACAATTCCTATAGCATGAGATGTGATATCTCAATGCTTCTAATACCAAACCTGAGACTCTTCCTATAACATGAGATGGGATATCCAACTCCTTCCCATTCCAATCCGGAGACCCTTTTGATTGCAAAGATGTGATATCTCAATGCTTATACCAAACCTGAGACCCTTCCTACGGCATGAGATGTCATATACAACTCCTTCCCATTCCAATCCTGAGACCCTTCCGATAGCATGAGATGTGATATCTCAATGCTTCTAATACCAAATCTGAGATGCTTCCTATAGCATGAGATGTGATATCCAACTTCTTCCCATTCCAATCCTGAGACCCTTCCTATAGCATGAGATGTGATATCTCAATGCTTATACCAAACCTGAGACCCTTCCTATAGCATGAGATGTGATATCCAACTTCTTCCCATTCCAATCCTGAGACCCTTCCTATAACATGAGATGTGATGTCTCAATGCTTCTAATACCAAACCTGAGATCTTTCCTATAACATGAGATGTGATATCCAACTCCTTCCCATTCCAATTATGAGACCCTTCCTATAGCATGAGATATGATATCCAAGTCCTTCCCATTCCAATCCTGAGACCCTTCCTATAACATGAGATGGGATATCCAACTCCTTCCAAATCCAATACTGATACCCTTCCGATAGCATGAGATGTGATATCCCAATGCTTCTACCAAACCTGAGACCCATACTATGGCATGAGATGTGATATCAAACTCCTTCCCATTCCAATCCTGAGACCCGTCCTATAACATGAGATGTGATATCCAAATCCTTCCCATTCCAACCTGAGACCCTTCCTTTAGCATGAGATGGGATATCCAACTCCTTCCAAATCCAATACTGATACCCTTCCGATAGCATGAGATGTGATATCCCAATGCTTCTACCAAACCTGAGACCCATACTATGGCATGAGATGTGTTATCAAACTCCTTCCCATTCCAATCCTGAGACCCGTCCTATAACATGAGATGTGATATCCAAATCCTTCCCATTCCAATCCTGAGACCCTTCCGATATCATGAGATGTGATATCTCAATGCTTCTAATATCAAACTTGAGACCCTCCCTATAGCATGAGATGTGATATCCAAGTCCTTCCCATTCCAATCCTGAGACCCTTCCTATAGCATGAGAAGTGATATCTCAATGCTTTTAATACCAAACCTTAGACCCTTCCTTTATCATGGGATGTGATATCCAACTCCTTCCCATTCCAATCCTGAGACCCTTCCGATATCATGAGATGTGAAATCTCAATGCTTCTAATATCAAACTTGAGACCCTCCCTATAGCATGAGATGTGATATCCAAATCCTTCCCATTCCAATCCTGAGACCCTCCCTATAGCATGAGAAGTGATATCTCATTGCTTCTAATACCAAACCTGAGATCCTTCCTATAACATGAGATGTGATATCCAACTCCTTCCCATTCCAATCCTGAGACACTTCCTATAGCATGAGATGTGCTATCCAACTCCTTCCCATTCCAATCCTGAGACTCTTATGATAGCATGAGATGTGATATCTCAATGCCTCTAATACCAAACCTGAGATACTTCCGATAGCATGAGATGTGATATCTCAATGCTTCTAATACCAAACCTGAGATCCTTCCTATAACATGAGATGTGATATCCAAATCCTTCCCTTTCCAAACCTGAGACCCTCCCTTTAGCATGAGATGTGATATCCAACTCCTTCCCATTCCAATCCTGAGACCCTTCTGATAGCATGAGATGTGATATCTCAATGCCTCTAATACCAAACCTGAGATCCTACCTCTAACATGAAATGTGATATCCAACTCCTTCCCTTTCCAAACCTGAGACCCTGCCTATAGCATGAGATGTGATATCCAAGTCCTTCCCATTTCAATCCCGAGACCCTTCCTATAGCATGTGATGTGATATCTCAATGCTTATACCAAACCTGAGACCCTTCCTATGGCATGAGATGTCATATACAACTCCTTCCCATTCCAATCCTGAGACCCTTCCTATAGCATGAGATGTGATATCTCAATGCTTATACCAAACCTGAGACCCTTCCTATAGCATGAGATGTGATATCCAACTTCTTCCCATTCCAATCCTGAGACCCTTCCTATAGCATGAGATGTGATATCGCAATGCTTATACCAAACCTGAGACTCTTCCTATAGCTTGAGATGTGATATCCAACTCCTTCCCATTCCAATCCTGAGACCCTTCCTATCGCATGAGATGTGATATCTCAATGCTTCTAATACCAAACCTGAGACCCTTCCTATAGCTTGAGATGTGATATCCAACTCCTTCCCCTTCCAAACCTGAGAGCCTTCCCATAGCATGAGATATGATATCCAAGTCCTTCCCATTCCAATCCTGAGACCCTTCCTATAACATGAGATGTGATATCCAACTCCTTCCCATTCCAACCTGAGACCCTTCCTATAGCATGATGGGATATCCAACTCCTTCCAAATCCAATACTGATACCCTTCCGATAGCATGAGATGTGATATCCCAATGCTTCTACCAAACCTGAGACCCATACTATGGCATGAGATGTGATATCAAACTTCTTCCCATTCCAATCCTGAGACCCTTCCTATAGCTTGAGATGTGTTATCCAACTCCTTCCCATTCCAATTCTGAGACCCTTCCTATACCATGAGACTTGATATCTCAATGCTTCTAATACCAAACCTGAGACCCGTCCTATAACATGAGATGTGATATCCAAATCCTTCCCCTTCCAAACCTTAGACCCTTCCTATATCATGAGATGTGATATCCAACTCCTTCCCATTCCAATCCTGAGACCCTTCCGATATCATGAGATTTGTTATCTCAATGCTTCTAATATCAAACTTGAGACCCTCCCTAGAGCATGAGATGTGACATCCAAGTCCTTCCCATTCCAATCCTGAGACCCTTCCGATAGCAGAGATGTGATATCTCAATGCTTATACCAAACCTGAGACCCTTCCTATAGCCTGAGATGTCATATACATCTCCTTCCCATTCCAATCATGAGACCCTTCCTATAGCATGAGATGTGATATCTCAATGCTTATACCAAATCAGAGACCCTTCCTATAGCATGAGATGTGATATCCAACTCCTTCCCATTCCAATCCTGAGACCCTTCATATAGCATGAGAAGTGATATCTCCATGCGTATACCAAACCTGAGACCCTTCCTATAGCATGAGATGTGATATCCAAATCCGTCCCATTCCAATCCTGAGACCCTTCCTATACCATGAGATGTGATATCTCAATGCTTATACCAAACCTGAGAGCCTACCTATAGCATGAGATGTGATGTCCAAGTCCATCCCATTCCAATCCTTAGACCCTTCCTACAGCATGCGATGTGATATCTCAATGATTCTAATACCAAACCAGAGACCCGTCCTATAACATGAGATGGGATATCCAACTTCTTCCCATTCCAATCCTGAGCCACTTCCGATAGCAAAGATGTGATATCTCAATGCTTATACCAAACCTGAGACCCTTCCTATAACATGAGATGTGATATCCAAATCATTCCCATTCCAATCCTGAGACCCTTCCGATAGCATGAGATGTGATATCTCAATGCTTCTAATACCAAACCTGAGATCCTTCCTATAGCATATGTGATATCCAACTCCTTCCCATTCCAAACATGAGACCCTTCCTATAGCAAGAATGTAATATCCAACTCCTACCCATTCCAATCCTGAGACCCTTCCTACAGCATGCGATGTGATATCTCAATGATTCTAATACCAAACCAGAGACCCGTCCTATAACATGAGATGGGATATCCAACTTCTTCCCATTCCAATCCTGAGCCACTTCCGATAGCAAAGATGTGATATCTCAATGCTTATACCAAACCTGAGAGCCTACCTATAGCATGAGATGTGATGTCCAAGTCCATCCCATTCCAATCCTTAGACCCTTCCTACAGCATGCGATGTGATATCTCAATGCTTCTAATACCAAACCTGAGATCCTTCCTATAGCATGAGATGTGATATCCAACTTCTTCCCATTCCAATCCTGAGACCCTTCCTATAGCATGAGATGTGATATCTCAATGCTTATACCAAACCGGAGACCCTTCCTATAGCATGAGATGTGATATCCAACTTCTTCCCATTCCAATCCTGAGACCCTTCCTATAACATGAGATGTGATGTCTCAATGCTTCTAATACCAAACCTGAGATCTTTCCTATAACATGAGATGATATCCAACTCCTTCCCATTCCAATTCTGAGACCCTTCCTATAGCATGAGATATGATATCCAAGTCCTTCCCATTCCAATCCTGAGACCCTTCCTATAACATGAGATGTGATATCCAACTCCTTCCCATTCCAACCTGAGACCCTTCCTATAGCATGAGATGGGATATCCAACTCCTTCCAAATCCAATACTGATACCCTTCCGATAGCATGAGATGTGATATCCCAATGCTTCTACCAAACCTGAGACCCATACTATGGCATGAGATGTGATATCAAACTCCTTCCCATTCCAATCCTGAGACCCTTCCTATAGCTAGAGATGTGATATCCAACTCCTTCCCATTCCAATTCTGAGACCCTTCCTATACCATGAGACTTGATATCTCAATGCTTCTAATACCAAATCTGAGATCCTTCCTATAGGATGAGATGTGATATCCAACTTCTTCCCATTCCAATCCTGAGACCCTTCCTATAGCATGAGATGTGATATCTCAATGCTACCAAACCTGAGACCCTTCCTATAGCATGAGATGTGATATCCAACTCCTTCCCATTCCAATCCTGAGACACTTCCTATAGCATGAGATGTATCTCACTGCTTATAACAAACCTGAGACCCTTCCTATAGCATGAGATGTGATATCCAATCCTTCCCATTCCAATCCTGAGACCCTTCCTATAGCATGAGATGTGATATCTCAATGCTTCTAATATCAAACTTGAGACCCTCCCTATAGCATATGTGATATCCAAGTCCTTCCCATTCCAATCCTGAGACACTTCCTATAGCATGAGATGTGATATCTCAATGCTTCTAATACCAAACCTGAGACTCTTCCTATAACATGAGATGGGATATCCAACTCCTTCCCATTCCAATCCTGAGACCCTTTCGATTGCAAAGATGTGATATCTCAATGCTTATACCAAACCTGAGACCCTTCCTACGGCATGAGATGTCATATACAACTCCTTCCCATTCCAATCCTGAGACCCTTCCGATAGCATGAGATGTGATATCTCAATGCTTCTAATACCAAATCTGAGATGCTTCCTATAGCATGAGATGTGATATCCAACTTCTTCCCATTCCAATCCTGAGACCCTTCCTATAGCATGAGATGTGATATCTCAAAGCTTATACCAAACCTGAGACCCTTCCTATAGCATGAGATGTGATATCCAACTTCTTCCCATTCCAATACTGAGACCCTTCCTATAACATGAGATGTGATGTCTCAATGCTTCTAATACAAAACCTGAGATCTTTCCTATAACATGAGATGATATCCAACTCCTTCCCATTCCAATTCTGAGACCCTTCCTATAGCATTAGATATGATATCCAAGTCCTTCCCATTCCAATCCTGAGACCCTTCCTATAACATGAGATGTGATATCTCAATGCTTCTAATATCAAACTTGAGACCCTCCCTATAGCATGAGATGTGATATCCAAGTCCTTCCCATTCCAATCCTGAGACCCTTCCTATAGCATGAGAAGTGATATCTCAATGCTTCTAATACCAAACCTTAGAACCTTCCTTTATCATGAGATGTGATATCCAGCTCCTTCCCATTCCAATCCGGAGACCCTTCCGATATCATGAGATGTTATATCTCACTGCTTATAACAAACCTGAGACCCTTCCTATAGCATGAGATGTGATATCCAACTTCTTCCCATTCCAATCCTGAGACCCTTCCTATAACATGAGATGTGATGTCTCAATGCTTCTAATACCAAACCTGAGACCCGTCCTATAACATGAGATGATATCCAACTCCTTCCCATTCCAATTCTGAGACCCTTCCGATATCATGAGATGTGATATCTCAATGCTTCTAATATCAAACTTGAGACCCTCCCTATAGCATGAGATGTGATATCCAAGTCCTTCCCATTCCAATCCTGAGACCCTTCCTATAGCATGAGAAGTGATATCTCAATGCTTCTAATACCAAACCTTAGACCCTTCCTTTATCATGAGATGTGATATCCAACTTCTTCCCATTCCAATCCTGAGACCCTTCCTATAGCATGAGATGTGATATCTCAAAGCTTATACCAAACCTGAGACCCTTCCTATAGCATGAGATGTGATATCCAACTTCTTCCAATTCCAATCCTGAGACCCTTCCTATAATATGAGATGTGATGTCTCAATGCTTCTAATACCAAACCTGAGATCTTTCCTATAACATGAGATGATATCCAACTCCTTCCCATTCCAATTCTGAGACCCTTCCTATAGCATTAGATATGATATCCAAGTCCTTCCCATTCCAATCCTGAGACCCTTCCTATAACATGAGATGTGATATCCAACTCCTTCCCATTCCAACCTGAGACCCTTCCTATAGCATGAGATGGGATATCCAACTAATTCCAAATCCAATACTGATACCCTTCCGATAGCATGAGATGTGATATCCCAATGCTTCTACCAAACCTGAGACCCATACTATGGCATGAGATGTGATATCAAACTCCTTCCCATTCCAATCCTGAGACCCTTCCTATAGCTTGAGATGTGATATCCAACTCCTTCCCATTCCAATTCTGAGACCCTTCCTATACCATGAGACTTGATATCTCAATGCTTCTAATACCAAATCTGAGATCCTTCCTATAGCATGAGATGTGATATCCAACTTCTTCCCATTCCAATCCTGAGACCCTTCCTATAGCATGAGATGTGATATCTCAATGCTACCAAACCTGAGACCCTTCCTATAGCATGAGATGTGATATCCAACTCCTTCCCATTCCAATCCTGAGACACTTCCTATAGCATGAGATGTTTCTCACTGCTTATAACAAACCTGAGACCCTTCCTATAGCATGAGATGCGATATCCAATCCTTCCCATTCCAATCCTGAGACCCTTCCTATAGCATGAGATGTGATATCTCAATGCTTCTAATATCAAACTTGAGACCCTCCCTATAGCATATGTGATATCCAAGTCCTTCCCATTCCAATCCTGAGACACTTCCTATAGCATGAGATGTGATATCTCAATGCTTCTAATACCAAACCTGAGACTCTTCCTATAACATGAGATGGGATATCCAACTCCTTCCCATTCCAATCCTGAGACCCTTTCGATTGCAAAGATGTGATATCTCAATGCTTCTAATACCAAATCTGAGATGCTTCCTATAGCATGAGATGTGATATCCAACTTCTTCCCATTCCAATCCTGAGACCCTTCCTATAGCATGAGATGTGATATCTCAATGCTTATACCAAACCTGAGACCCTTCCTATAGCATGAGATGTGATATCCAACTTCTTCCCATTCCAATCCTGAGACCCTTCCTATAACATGAGATGTGATGTCTCAATGCTTCTAATACCAAACCTGAGATCTTTCCTATAACATGAGATGTGATATCCAACTCCTTCCCATTCCAATTATGAGACCCTTCCTATAGCATGAGATATGATATCCAACTCCTTCCCATTCCAATCCTGAGACCCTTCCTATAACATGAGATGTGATATCCAACTCCTTCCCATTCCAACCTGAGACACTTCCTTTAGCATGAGATGGGATATCCAACTCCTTCCAAATCCAATACTGATACCCTTCCGATGGCATGAGATGTGATATCCCAATGCTTCTACCAAACCTGAGACCCATACTATGGCATGAGATGTGATATCAAACTCCTTCCCATTCCAATCCTGAGACCCGTCCTATAACATGAGATGTGATATCCAAATCCTTCCCATTCCAATCCTGAGACCCTTCCGATATCATGAGATGTGATATCTCAATGCTTCTAATATCAAACTTGAGACCCTCCCTATAGCATGGGATGTGATATCCAAGTCCTTCCCATTCCAATCCTGAGACCCTTCCTATAGCATGAGAAGTGATATCTCAATGCTTCTAATACCAAACCTTAGACCCTTCCTTTATCATGAGATGTGATATCCAACTCCTTCCCATTCCAATCCTGAGACCCTTCCGATATCATGAGATGTGATATCTCAATGCTTCTAATATCAAACTTGAGACCCTCCCTATAGCATGAGATGTGATATCCAAATCCTTCCCATTCCAATCCTGAGACCCTCCCTATAGCATGAGAAGTGATATCTCAATGCTTCTAATACCAAACCTGAGATCCTTCCTATAACATGAGATGTGATATCCAACTCCTTCCCATTCCAATCCTGAGACACTTCCTATAGCATGAGATGTGCTATCCAACTCCTTCCCATTCCAATCCTGAGACTCTTATGATAGCATGAGATGTGATATCTCAATGCCTCTAATACCAAACCTGAGATACTTCCGATAGCATGAGATGTGATATCTCAATGCTTCTAATACCAAACCTGAGATCCTTCCTATAACATGAGATGTGATATCCAAATCCTTCCCTTTCCAAACCTGAGACCCTCCCTTTAGCATGAGATGTGATATCCAACTCCTTCCCATTCCAATCCTGAGACCCTTCTGATAGCATGAGATATGATATCTCAATGCCTCTAATACCAAACCTGAGATCCTACCTCTAACATGAAATGTGATATCCAACTCCTTCCCTTTCCAAACCTGAGACCCTGCCTATAGCATGAGATGTGATATCCAAGTCCTTCCCATTCCAATCCCGAGACCCTTCCTATAGCATGTGATGTGATATCTCAATGCTTATACCAAACCTGAGACCCTTCCTATGGCATTAGATGTCATATACAACTCCTTCCCATTCCAATCCTGAGACCCTTCCTATAGCATGAGATGTGATATCTCAATGCTTATACCAAACCTGAGACCCTTCCTATAGCATGAGATGTGATATCCAACTTCTTCCCATTCCAATCCTGAGACCCTTCCTATAACATGAGATTTGATGTCTCAATGCTTCTAATACCAAACCTGAGATCTTTCCTATAACATGAGATGTGATATCCAACTCCTTCCCATTCCAATTCTGAGACCCTTCCTATAGCATGAGATGTGATATCTCAATGCTTATACCAAACCTGAGACTCTTCCTATAGCTTGAGATGTGATATCCAACTCTTTCCCATTCCAATACTGAGACCCTTCCTATAGCTTGAGATGTGTTATCCAACTCCTTCCCATTCCAATTCTGAGACCCTTCCTATACCATGAGACTTGATATCTCAATGCTTCTAATACCAAACCTGAGACCCGTCCTATAACATGAGATGTGATATCCAAATCCTTCCCCTTCCAAACCTTAGACCCTTCCTTTATCATGAGATGTGATATCCAACTCCTTCCCATTCCAATCCTGAGACCCTTCCGATATCATGAGATGTGATATCTCAATGCTTCTAATATCAAACTTGAGACCCTCCCTATAGCATGAGATGTGATATCCAAGTCCTTCCCATTCCAATCCCGAGACCCTTCCTATAGCATGTGATGTGATATCTCAATGCTTATACCAAACCTGAGACCCTTCCTATGGCATTAGATGTCATATACAACTCCTTCCCATTCCAATCCTGAGACCCTTCCTATAGCATGAGATGTGATATCTCAATGCTTATACCAAACCTGAGACCCTTCCTATAGCATGAGATGTGATATCCAACTTCTTCCCATTCCAATCCTGAGACCCTTCCTATAACATGAGATTTGATGTCTCAATGCTTCTAATACCAAACCTGAGATCTTTCCTATAACATGAGATGATATCCAACTCCTTCCCATTCCAATTCTGAGACCCTTCCTATAGCATGAGATATGATATCCAAGTCCTTCCCATTCCAATCCTGAGACCCTTCCTATAACATGAGATGTGATATCCAACTCCTTCCCATTCCAACCTGAGACCCTTCCTATAGCATGAGATGGGATATCCAACTCCTTCCAAATCCAATACTGATACCCTTCCGATAGCATGAGATGTGATATCCCAATGCTTCTACCAAACCTGAGACCCATACTATGGCATGAGATGTGATATCAAACTCCTTCCCATTCCAATCCTGAGACCCTTCCTATAGCTTGAGATGTGATATCCAACTCCTTCCCATTCCAATTCTGAGACCCTTCCTATACCATGAGACTTGATATCTCAATGCTTCTAATACCAAATCTGAGATCCTTCCTATAGCATGAGATGTGATATCCAACTTCTTCCGATTCCAATCCTGAGACCCTTCCTATAGCATGAGATGTGATATCTCAATGCTACCAAACCTGAGACCCTTCCTATAGCATGAGATGTGATATCCAACTCCTTCCCATTCCAATCCTGAGACACTTCCTATAGCATGAGATGTATCTCACTGCTTATAACAAACCTGAGACCCTTCCTATAGCATGAGATGTGATATCCAATCCTTCCCATTCCAATCCTGAGACCCTTCCTATAGCATGAGATGTGATATCTCAATGCTTCTAATATCAAACTTGAGACCCTCCCTATAGCATATGTGATATCCAAGTCCTTCCCATTCCAATCCTGAGACAATTCCTATAGCATGAGATGTGATATCTCAATGCTTCTAATACCAAACCTGAGACTCTTCCTATAACATGAGATGGGATATCCAACTCCTTCCCATTCCAATCCGGAGACCCTTTCGATTGCAAAGATGTGATATCTCAATGCTTATACCAAACCTGAGACCCTTCCTACGGCATGAGATGTCATATACAACTCCTTCCCATTCCAATCCTGAGACCCTTCCGATAGCATGAGATGTGATATCTCAATGCTTCTAATACCAAATCTGAGATGCTTCCTATAGCATGAGATGTGATATCCAACTTCTTCCCATTCCAATCCTGAGACCCTTCCTATAGCATGAGATGTGATATCTCAATGCTTATACCAAACCTGAGACCCTTCCTATAGCATGAGATGTGATATCCAACTTCTTCCCATTCCAATCCTGAGACCCTTCCTATAACATGAGATGTGATGTCTCAATGCTTCTAATACCAAACCTGAGATCTTTCCTATAACATGAGATGTGATATCCAACTCCTTCCCATTCCAATTATGAGACCCTTCCTATAGCATGAGATATGATATCCAAGTCCTTCCCATTCCAATCCTGAGACCCTTCCTATAACATGAGATGGGATATCCAACTCCTTCCAAATCCAATACTGATACCCTTCCGATAGCATGAGATGTGATATCCCAATGCTTCTACCAAACCTGAGACCCATACTATGGCATGAGATGTGATATCAAACTCCTTCCCATTCCAATCCTGAGACCCGTCCTATAACATGAGATGTGATATCCAAATCCTTCCCATTCCAACCTGAGACCCTTCCTTTAGCATGAGATGGGATATCCAACTCCTTCCAAATCCAATACTGATACCCTTCCGATAGCATGAGATGTGATATCCCAATGCTTCTACCAAACCTGAGACCCATACTATGGCATGAGATGTGTTATCAAACTCCTTCCCATTCCAATCCTGAGACCCGTCCTATAACATGAGATGTGATATCCAAATCCTTCCCATTCCAATCCTGAGACCCTTCCGATATCATGAGATGTGATATCTCAATGCTTCTAATATCAAACTTGAGACCCTCCCTATAGCATGAGATGTGATATCCAAGTCCTTCCCATTCCAATCCTGAGACCCTTCCTATAGCATGAGAAGTGATATCTCAATGCTTTTAATACCAAACCTTAGACCCTTCCTTTATCATGGGATGTGATATCCAACTCCTTCCCATTCCAATCCTGAGACCCTTCCGATATCATGAGATGTGAAATCTCAATGCTTCTAATATCAAACTTGAGACCCTCCCTATAGCATGAGATGTGATATCCAAATCCTTCCCATTCCAATCCTGAGACCCTCCCTATAGCATGAGAAGTGATATCTCATTGCTTCTAATACCAAACCTGAGATCCTTCCTATAACATGAGATGTGATATCCAACTCCTTCCCATTCCAATCCTGAGACACTTCCTATAGCATGAGATGTGCTATCCAACTCCTTCCCATTCCAATCCTGAGACTCTTATGATAGCATGAGATGTGATATCTCAATGCCTCTAATACCAAACCTGAGATACTTCCGATAGCATGAGATGTGATATCTCAATGCTTCTAATACCAAACCTGAGATCCTTCCTATAACATGAGATGTGATATCCAAATCCTTCCCTTTCCAAACCTGAGACCCTCCCTTTAGCATGAGATGTGATATCCAACTCCTTCCCATTCCAATCCTGAGACCCTTCTGATAGCATGAGATGTGATATCTCAATGCCTCTAATACCAAACCTGAGATCCTACCTCTAACATGAAATGTGATATCCAACTCCTTCCCTTTCCAAACCTGAGACCCTGCCTATAGCATGAGATGTGATATCCAAGTCCTTCCCATTTCAATCCCGAGACCCTTCCTATAGCATGTGATGTGATATCTCAATGCTTATACCAAACCTGAGACCCTTCCTATGGCATGAGATGTCATATACAACTCCTTCCCATTCCAATCCTGAGACCCTTCCTATAGCATGAGATGTGATATCTCAATGCTTATACCAAACCTGAGACCCTTCCTATAGCATGAGATGTGATATCCAACTTCTTCCCATTCCAATCCTGAGACCCTTCCTATAGCATGAGATGTGATATCGCAATGCTTATACCAAACCTGAGACTCTTCCTATAGCTTGAGATGTGATATCCAACTCCTTCCCATTCCAATCCTGAGACCCTTCCTATCGCATGAGATGTGATATCTCAATGCTTCTAATACCAAACCTGAGACCCTTCCTATAGCTTGAGATGTGATATCCAACTCCTTCCCCTTCCAAACCTGAGAGCCTTCCCATAGCATGAGATATGATATCCAAGTCCTTCCCATTCCAATCCTGAGACCCTTCCTATAACATGAGATGTGATATCCAACTCCTTCCCATTCCAACCTGAGACCCTTCCTATAGCATGATGGGATATCCAACTCCTTCCAAATCCAATACTGATACCCTTCCGATAGCATGAGATGTGATATCCCAATGCTTCTACCAAACCTGAGACCCATACTATGGCATGAGATGTGATATCAAACTTCTTCCCATTCCAATCCTGAGACCCTTCCTATAGCTTGAGATGTGTTATCCAACTCCTTCCCATTCCAATTCTGAGACCCTTCCTATACCATGAGACTTGATATCTCAATGCTTCTAATACCAAACCTGAGACCCGTCCTATAACATGAGATGTGATATCCAAATCCTTCCCCTTCCAAACCTTAGACCCTTCCTATATCATGAGATGTGATATCCAACTCCTTCCCATTCCAATCCTGAGACCCTTCCGATATCATGAGATTTGTTATCTCAATGCTTCTAATATCAAACTTGAGACCCTCCCTAGAGCATGAGATGTGACATCCAAGTCCTTCCCATTCCAATCCTGAGACCCTTCCGATAGCAGAGATGTGATATCTCAATGCTTATACCAAACCTGAGACCCTTCCTATAGCCTGAGATGTCATATACATCTCCTTCCCATTCCAATCATGAGACCCTTCCTATAGCATGAGATGTGATATCTCAATGCTTATACCAAATCAGAGACCCTTCCTATAGCATGAGATGTGATATCCAACTCCTTCCCATTCCAATCCTGAGACCCTTCATATAGCATGAGAAGTGATATCTCCATGCGTATACCAAACCTGAGACCCTTCCTATAGCATGAGATGTGATATCTCAATGCTACCAAACCTGAGACCCTTCCTATAGCATGAGATGTGATATCCAACTCCTTCCCATTCCAATCCTGAGACACTTCCTATAGCATGAGATGTATCTCACTGCTTATAACAAACCTGAGACCCTTCCTATAGCATGAGATGTGATATCCAATCCTTCCCATTCCAATCCTGAGACCCTTCCTATAGCATGAGATGTGATATCTCAATGCTTCTAATATCAAACTTGAGACCCTCCCTATAGCATATGTGATATCCAAGTCCTTCCCATTCCAATCCTGAGACAATTCCTATAGCATGAGATGTGATATCTCAATGCTTCTAATACCAAACCTGAGACTCTTCCTATAACATGAGATGGGATATCCAACTCCTTCCCATTCCAATCCGGAGACCCTTTCGATTGCAAAGATGTGATATCTCAATGCTTATACCAAACCTGAGACCCTTCCTACGGCATGAGATGTCATATACAACTCCTTCCCATTCCAATCCTGAGACCCTTCCGATAGCATGAGATGTGATATCTCAATGCTTCTAATACCAAATCTGAGATGCTTCCTATAGCATGAGATGTGATATCCAACTTCTTCCCATTCCAATCCTGAGACCCTTCCTATAGCATGAGATGTGATATCTCAATGCTTATACCAAACCTGAGACCCTTCCTATAGCATGAGATGTGATATCCAACTTCTTCCCATTCCAATCCTGAGACCCTTCCTATAACATGAGATGTGATGTCTCAATGCTTCTAATACCAAACCTGAGATCTTTCCTATAACATGAGATGTGATATCCAACTCCTTCCCATTCCAATTATGAGACCCTTCCTATAGCATGAGATATGATATCCAAGTCCTTCCCATTCCAATCCTGAGACCCTTCCTATAACATGAGATGGGATATCCAACTCCTTCCAAATCCAATACTGATACCCTTCCGATAGCATGAGATGTGATATCCCAATGCTTCTACCAAACCTGAGACCCATACTATGGCATGAGATGTGATATCAAACTCCTTCCCATTCCAATCCTGAGACCCGTCCTATAACATGAGATGTGATATCCAAATCCTTCCCATTCCAACCTGAGACCCTTCCTTTAGCATGAGATGGGATATCCAACTCCTTCCAAATCCAATACTGATACCCTTCCGATAGCATGAGATGTGATATCCCAATGCTTCTACCAAACCTGAGACCCATACTATGGCATGAGATGTGTTATCAAACTCCTTCCCATTCCAATCCTGAGACCCGTCCTATAACATGAGATGTGATATCCAAATCCTTCCCATTCCAATCCTGAGACCCTTCCGATATCATGAGATGTGATATCTCAATGCTTCTAATATCAAACTTGAGACCCTCCCTATAGCATGAGATGTGATATCCAAGTCCTTCCCATTCCAATCCTGAGACCCTTCCTATAGCATGAGAAGTGATATCTCAATGCTTTTAATACCAAACCTTAGACCCTTCCTTTATCATGGGATGTGATATCCAACTCCTTCCCATTCCAATCCTGAGACCCTTCCGATATCATGAGATGTGAAATCTCAATGCTTCTAATATCAAACTTGAGACCCTCCCTATAGCATGAGATGTGATATCCAAATCCTTCCCATTCCAATCCTGAGACCCTCCCTATAGCATGAGAAGTGATATCTCATTGCTTCTAATACCAAACCTGAGATCCTTCCTATAACATGAGATGTGATATCCAACTCCTTCCCATTCCAATCCTGAGACACTTCCTATAGCATGAGATGTGCTATCCAACTCCTTCCCATTCCAATCCTGAGACTCTTATGATAGCATGAGATGTGATATCTCAATGCCTCTAATACCAAACCTGAGATACTTCCGATAGCATGAGATGTGATATCTCAATGCTTCTAATACCAAACCTGAGATCCTTCCTATAACATGAGATGTGATATCCAAATCCTTCCCTTTCCAAACCTGAGACCCTCCCTTTAGCATGAGATGTGATATCCAACTCCTTCCCATTCCAATCCTGAGACCCTTCTGATAGCATGAGATGTGATATCTCAATGCCTCTAATACCAAACCTGAGATCCTACCTCTAACATGAAATGTGATATCCAACTCCTTCCCTTTCCAAACCTGAGACCCTGCCTATAGCATGAGATGTGATATCCAAGTCCTTCCCATTTCAATCCCGAGACCCTTCCTATAGCATGTGATGTGATATCTCAATGCTTATACCAAACCTGAGACCCTTCCTATGGCATGAGATGTCATATACAACTCCTTCCCATTCCAATCCTGAGACCCTTCCTATAGCATGAGATGTGATATCTCAATGCTTATACCAAACCTGAGACCCTTCCTATAGCATGAGATGTGATATCCAACTTCTTCCCATTCCAATCCTGAGACCCTTCCTATAGCATGAGATGTGATATCGCAATGCTTATACCAAACCTGAGACTCTTCCTATAGCTTGAGATGTGATATCCAACTCCTTCCCATTCCAATCCTGAGACCCTTCCTATCGCATGAGATGTGATATCTCAATGCTTCTAATACCAAACCTGAGACCCTTCCTATAGCTTGAGATGTGATATCCAACTCCTTCCCCTTCCAAACCTGAGAGCCTTCCCATAGCATGAGATATGATATCCAAGTCCTTCCCATTCCAATCCTGAGACCCTTCCTATAACATGAGATGTGATATCCAACTCCTTCCCATTCCAACCTGAGACCCTTCCTATAGCATGATGGGATATCCAACTCCTTCCAAATCCAATACTGATACCCTTCCGATAGCATGAGATGTGATATCCCAATGCTTCTACCAAACCTGAGACCCATACTATGGCATGAGATGTGATATCAAACATCTTCTCATTCCAATCCTGAGACCCTTCCTATAGCTTGAGATGTGTTATCCAACTCCTTCCCATTCCAATTCTGAGACCCTTCCTATACCATGAGACTTGATATCTCAATGCTTCTAATACCAAACCTGAGACCCGTCCTATAACATGAGATGTGATATCCAAATCCTTCCCCTTCCAAACCTTAGACCCTTCCTATATCATGAGATGTGATATCCAACTCCTTCCCATTCCAATCCTGAGACCCTTCCGATATCATGAGATTTGTTATCTCAATGCTTCTAATATCAAACTTGAGACCCTCCCTAGAGCATGAGATGTGACATCCAAGTCCTTCCCATTCCAATCCTGAGACCCTTCCGATAGCAGAGATGTGATATCTCAATGCTTATACCAAACCTGAGACCCTTCCTATAGCCTGAGATGTCATATACATCTCCTTCCCATTCCAATCATGAGACCCTTCCTATAGCATGAGATGTGATATCTCAATGCTTATACCAAATCAGAGACCCTTCCTATAGCATGAGATGTGATATCCAACTCCTTCCCATTCCAATCCTGAGACCCTTCATATAGCATGAGAAGTGATATCTCCATGCGTATACCAAACCTGAGACCCTTCCTATAGCATGAGATGTGATATCCAAATCCGTCCCATTCCAATCCTGAGACCCTTCCTATACCATGAGATGTGATATCTCAATGCTTATACCAAACCTGAGAGCCTACCTATAGCATGAGATGTGATGTCCAAGTCCATCCCATTCCAATACTTAGACCCTTCCTACAGCATGCGATGTGATATCTCAATGATTCTAATACCAAACCAGAGACCCGTCCTATAACATGAGATGGGATATCCAACTTCTTCCCATTCCAATCCTGAGCCACTTCCGATAGCAAAGATGTGATATCTCAATGCTTATACCAAACCTGAGACCCTTCCTATAACATGAGATGTGATATCCAAATCATTCCCATTCCAATCCTGAGACCCTTCCGATAGCATGAGATGTGATATCTCAATGCTTCTAATACCAAACCTGAGATCCTTCCTATAGCATATGTGATATCCAACTCCTTCCCATTCCAAACATGAGACCCTTCCTATAGCAAGAATGTAATATCCAACTCCTACCCATTCCAATCCTGAGACCCTTCCTATAGCATGAGATGTGATATATCAATGCTTCTAATACCAAACCTGAGATCCTTCCTATAGCATGAGATGTGATATCCAACTTCTTCCCATTCCAATCCTGAGACCCTTCCTATAGCATGAGATGTGATATCTCAATGCTTATACCAAACCGGAGACCCTTCCTATAGCATGAGATGTGATATCCAACTTCTTCCCATTCCAATCCTGAGACCCTTCCTATAACATGAGATGTGATGTCTCAATGCTTCTAATACCAAACCTGAGATCTTTCCTATAACATGAGATGATATCCAACTCCTTCCCATTCCAATTCTGAGACCCTTCCTATAGCATGAGATATGATATCCAAGTCCTTCCCATTCCAATCCTGAGACCCTTCCTATAACATGAGATGTGATATCCAACTCCTTCCCATTCCAACCTGAGACCCTTCCTATAGCATGAGATGGGATATCCAACTCCTTCCAAATCCAATACTGATACCCTTCCGATAGCATGAGATGTGATATCCCAATGCTTCTACCAAACCTGAGACCCATACTATGGCATGAGATGTGATATCAAACTCCTTCCCATTCCAATCCTGAGACCCTTCCTATAGCTAGAGATGTGATATCCAACTCCTTCCCATTCCAATTCTGAGACCCTTCCTATACCATGAGACTTGATATCTCAATGCTTCTAATACCAAATCTGAGATCCTTCCTATAGGATGAGATGTGATATCCAACTTCTTCCCATTCCAATCCTGAGACCCTTCCTATAGCATGAGATGTGATATCTCAATGCTACCAAACCTGAGACCCTTCCTATAGCATGAGATGTGATATCCAACTCCTTCCCATTCCAATCCTGAGACACTTCCTATAGCATGAGATGTATCTCACTGCTTATAACAAACCTGAGACCCTTCCTATAGCATGAGATGTGATATCCAATCCTTCCCATTCCAATCCTGAGACCCTTCCTATAGCATGAGATGTGATATCTCAATGCTTCTAATATCAAACTTGAGACCCTCCCTATAGCATATGTGATATCCAAGTCCTTCCCATTCCAATCCTGAGACACTTCCTATAGCATGAGATGTGATATCTCAATGCTTCTAATACCAAACCTGAGACTCTTCCTATAACATGAGATGGGATATCCAACTCCTTCCCATTCCAATCCTGAGACCCTTTCGATTGCAAAGATGTGATATCTCAATGCTTATACCAAACCTGAGACCCTTCCTACGGCATGAGATGTCATATACAACTCCTTCCCATTCCAATCCTGAGACCCTTCCGATAGCATGAGATGTGATATCTCAATGCTTCTAATACCAAATCTGAGATGCTTCCTATAGCATGAGATGTGATATCCAACTTCTTCCCATTCCAATCCTGAGACCCTTCCTATAGCATGAGATGTGATATCTCAAAGCTTATACCAAACCTGAGACCCTTCCTATAGCATGAGATGTGATATCCAACTTCTTCCCATTCCAATACTGAGACCCTTCCTATAACATGAGATGTGATGTCTCAATGCTTCTAATACAAAACCTGAGATCTTTCCTATAACATGAGATGATATCCAACTCCTTCCCATTCCAATTCTGAGACCCTTCCTATAGCATTAGATATGATATCCAAGTCCTTCCCATTCCAATCCTGAGACCCTTCCTATAACATGAGATGTGATATCTCAATGCTTCTAATATCAAACTTGAGACCCTCCCTATAGCATGAGATGTGATATCCAAGTCCTTCCCATTCCAATCCTGAGACCCTTCCTATAGCATGAGAAGTGATATCTCAATGCTTCTAATACCAAACCTTAGAACCTTCCTTTATCATGAGATGTGATATCCAGCTCCTTCCCATTCCAATCCGGAGACCCTTCCGATATCATGAGATGTTATATCTCACTGCTTATAACAAACCTGAGACCCTTCCTATAGCATGAGATGTGATATCCAACTTCTTCCCATTCCAATCCTGAGACCCTTCCTATAACATGAGATGTGATGTCTCAATGCTTCTAATACCAAACCTGAGACCCGTCCTATAACATGAGATGATATCCAACTCCTTCCCATTCCAATTCTGAGACCCTTCCGATATCATGAGATGTGATATCTCAATGCTTCTAATATCAAACTTGAGACCCTCCCTATAGCATGAGATGTGATATCCAAGTCCTTCCCATTCCAATCCTGAGACCCTTCCTATAGCATGAGAAGTGATATCTCAATGCTTCTAATACCAAACCTTAGACCCTTCCTTTATCATGAGATGTGATATCCAACTTCTTCCCATTCCAATCCTGAGACCCTTCCTATAGCATGAGATGTGATATCTCAAAGCTTATACCAAACCTGAGACCCTTCCTATAGCATGAGTTGTGATATCCAACTTCTTCCAATTCCAATCCTGAGACCCTTCCTATAATATGAGATGTGATGTCTCAATGCTTCTAATACCAAACCTGAGATCTTTCCTATAACATGAGATGATATCCAACTCCTTCCCATTCCAATTCTGAGACCCTTCCTATAGCATTAGATATGATATCCAAGTCCTTCCCATTCCAATCCTGAGACCCTTCCTATAACATGAGATGTGATATCCAACTCCTTCCCATTCCAACCTGAGACCCTTCCTATAGCATGAGATGGGATATCCAACTAATTCCAAATCCAATACTGATACCCTTCCGATAGCATGAGATGTGATATCCCAATGCTTCTACCAAACCTGAGACCCATACTATGGCATGAGATGTGATATCAAACTCCTTCCCATTCCAATCCTGAGACCCTTCCTATAGCTTGAGATGTGATATCCAACTCCTTCCCATTCCAATTCTGAGACCCTTCCTATACCATGAGACTTGATATCTCAATGCTTCTAATACCAAATCTGAGATCCTTCCTATAGCATGAGATGTGATATCCAACTTCTTCCCATTCCAATCCTGAGACCCTTCCTATAGCATGAGATGTGATATCTCAATGCTACCAAACCTGAGACCCTTCCTATAGCATGAGATGTGATATCCAACTCCTTCCCATTCCAATCCTGAGACACTTCCTATAGCATGAGATGTTTCTCACTGCTTATAACAAACCTGAGACCCTTCCTATAGCATGAGATGCGATATCCAATCCTTCCCATTCCAATCCTGAGACCCTTCCTATAGCATGAGATGTGATATCTCAATGCTTCTAATATCAAACTTGAGACCCTCCCTATAGCATATGTGATATCCAAGTCCTTCCCATTCCAATCCTGAGACACTTCCTATAGCATGAGATGTGATATCTCAATGCTTCTAATACCAAACCTGAGACTCTTCCTATAACATGAGATGGGATATCCAACTCCTTCCCATTCCAATCCTGAGACCCTTTCGATTGCAAAGATGTGATATCTCAATGCTTCTAATACCAAATCTGAGATGCTTCCTATAGCATGAGATGTGATATCCAACTTCTTCCCATTCCAATCCTGAGACCCTTCCTATAGCATGAGATGTGATATCTCAATGCTTATACCAAACCTGAGACCCTTCCTATAGCATGAGATGTGATATCCAACTTCTTCCCATTCCAATCCTGAGACCCTTCCTATAACATGAGATGTGATGTCTCAATGCTTCTAATACCAAACCTGAGATCTTTCCTATAACATGAGATGTGATATCCAACTCCTTCCCATTCCAATTATGAGACCCTTCCTATAGCATGAGATATGATATCCAAGTCCTTCCCATTCCAATCCTGAGACCCTTCCTATAACATGAGATGGGATATCCACCTCCTTCCAAATCCAATACTGATACCCTTCCGATAGCATGAGATGTGATATCCCAATGCTTCTACCAAACCTGAGACCCATACTATGGCATGAGATGTGATATCAAACTCCTTCCCATTCCAATCCTGAGACCCTTCCTATAGCTTGAGATGTGATATCCAACTCCTTCCCATTCCAATCCTGAGACCCTTCCTATAACATGAGATGTGATATGCAACTCCTTCCCATTCCAACCTGAGACCCTTCCAATAGCATGATGGGATATCCAACTCCTTCCAAATCCAATACTGATACCCTTCCGATAGCATGAGATGTGATATCCCAATGCTTCTACCAAACCTGAGACCCATACTATGGCATGAGATGTGATATCAAACTTCTTCCCATTCCAATCCTGAGACCCTTCCTATAGCTTGAGATGTGTTATCCAACTCCTTCCCATTCCAATTCTGAGACCCTTCCTATACCATGAGACTTGATATCTCAATGCTTCTAATACCAAACCTGAGACCCGTCCTATAACATGAGATGTGATATCCAAATCCTTCCCCTTCCAAACCTTAGACCCTTCCTATATCATGAGATATGATATCCAACTCCTTCCCATTCCAATCCTGAGACCCTTCCGATATCATGAGATTTGTTATCTCAATGCTTCTAATATCAAACTTGAGACCCTCCCTATAGCATGAGATGTGACATCCAAGTCCTTCCCATTCCAATCCTGAGACCCTTCCGATAGCAGAGATGTGATATCTCAATGCTTATACCAAACCTGAGACCCTTCCTATAGCCTTAGATGTCATATACAACTCCTTCCAATTCCAATCCTGAGACCCTTCCTATAGCATGAGATGTGATATCTCAATGCTTATACCAAATCAGAGACCCTTCCTATACCATGAGATGTGATATCCAACTCCTTCCCATTCCAATCCTGAGACCCTTCCTATAGCATGAGAAGTGATATCTCCATGCGTATACCAAACCTGAGACCCTTCCTATAGCATGAGATGTGATATCCAAATCCGTCCAATTCCAATCCTGAGACCCTTCCTATACCATGAGATGTGATATCTCAATGCTTATACCAAACCTGAGAGCCTACCTATAGCATGAGATGTGATGTCCAAGTCCATCCCATTCCAATCCTTAGACCCTTCCTACAGCATGCGATGTGATATCTCAATGATTCTAATACCAAACCAGAGACCCGTCCTATAACATGAGATGGGATATCCAACTTCTTCCCATTCCAATCCTGAGACCCTTCCTATAGCATGAGATGTGATATCTCAATGCTACCAAACCTGAGACCCTTCCTATAGCATGAGATGTGATATCCAACTCCTTCCCATTCCAATCCTGAGACACTTCCTATAGCATGAGATGTATCTCACTGCTTATAACAAACCTGAGACCCTTCCTATAGCATGAGATGTGATATCCAATCCTTCCCATTCCAATCCTGAGACCATTCCTATAGCATGAGATGTGATATCTCAATGCTTCTAATATCAAACTTGAGACCCTCCCTATAGCAT
This sequence comes from Ambystoma mexicanum, assembly GCF_040938575.1. Taxonomy (NCBI): domain Eukaryota; kingdom Metazoa; phylum Chordata; class Amphibia; order Caudata; family Ambystomatidae; genus Ambystoma; species Ambystoma mexicanum. The sequence continues at coordinate 168,087 of NW_027182329.1, read as the reverse complement.
ATGTGATATCCAAGTCCTTCCCATTCCAATCCTGAGACACTTCCTATAGCATGAGATGTGATATCTCAATGCTTCTAATACCAAACCTGAGACTCTTCCTATAACATGAGATGGGATATCCAACTCCTTCCCATTCCAATCCCGAGACCCTTTCGATTGCAAAGATGTGATATCTCAATTCTTATACCAAACCTGAGACCCTTCCTACGGCATGAGATGTCATATACAACTCCTTCCCATTCCAATCCTGAGACCCTTCCGATAGCATGAGATGTGATATCTCAATGCTTCTAATAACAAATCTGAGATGCTTCCTATAGCATGAGATGTGATATCCAACTTCTTCCCATTCCAATCCTGAGACCCTTCCTATAGCATGAGATGTGATATCTCAATGCTTATACCAAACCTGAGACCCTTCCTATAGCATGAGATGTGATATCCAACTTCTTCCCATTCCAATCCTGAGACCCTTCCTATAACATGAGATGTGATGTCTCAATGCTTCTAATACCAAACCTGAGATCTTTCCTATAACATGAGATGTGATATCCAACTCCTTCCCATTCCAATTATGAGACCCTTCCTATAGCATGAGATATGATATCCAAGTCCTTCCCATTCCAATCCTGAGACCCTTCCTATAACATGAGATGTGATATCCAACTCCTTCCCATTCCAACCTGAGACCCTTCCTATAGCATGAAATGGGATATCCAACTCCTTCCAAATCCAATACTGATACCCTTCCGATAGCATGAGATGTGATATCCCAATGCTTCTACCAAACCTGAGACCCATACTATGGCATGAGATGTGATATCAAACTCCTTCCCATTCCAATCCTGAGACCCTTCCTATAGCTTGAGATGTGATATCCAACTCCTTCCCATTCCAATTCTGAGACCCTTCCTATACCATGAGACTTGATATCTCAATGCTTCTAATACCAAACCTGAGACCCGTCCTATAACATGAGATGTGATATCCAAATCCTTCCCATTCCAATCCTGAGACCCTTCCGATATCATGAGATGTGATATCTCAATGCTTCTAATATCAAACTTGAGACCCTCCCTATAGCATGAGATGTGATATCCAAGTCCTTCCCATTCCAATCCTGAGACCCTTCCTATAGCATGAGAAGTGATATCTCAATGCTTCTAATACCAAACCTTAGACCCTTCCTTTATCATGAGATGTGATATCCAGCTCCTTCCCATTCCAATCCTGAGACCCTTCCGATATCATGAGATGTGATATCTCACTGCTTATAGCAAACCTGAGACCCTTCCTATAGCATGAGATGTGATATCCAACTTCTTCCCATTCCAATCCTGAGACCCTTCCTATAACATGAGATGTGATGTCTCAATGCTTCTAATACCAAACCTGAGACCCGTCCAATAACATGAGATGTGATATCCAAATCCTTCCCATTCCAATCCTGAGACCCTTCCGATATCATGAGATGTGATATCTCAATGCTTCTAATATCAAACTTAAGACCCTCCCTATAGCATGAGATGTGATATCCAAGTCCTTCACATTCCAATCGTGAGACCCTTCCTATAGCATGAGAAGTGATATCTCAATGCTTCTAATACCAAACCTTAGACCCTTCCTTTATCATGAGATGTGATATCCAACTTCTTCCCATTCCAATCCTGAGACCCTTCCTATAGCATGAGATGTGATATCTCAAAGCTTATACCAAACCTGAGACCCTTCCTATAGCATGAGATGTGATATCCAACTTCTTCCCATTCCAATCCTGAGACCCTTCCTATAACATGAGATGTGATGTCTCAATGCTTCTAATACCAAACCTGAGATCTTTCCTATAACATGAGATGATATCCAACTCCTTCCCATTCCAATTCTGAGACCCTTCCTATAGCATTAGATATGATATCCAAGTCCTTCCCATTCCAATCCTGAGACCCTTCCTATAACATGAGATGTGATATCCAACTCCTTCCCATTCCAACCTGAGACCCTTCCTATAGCATGAGATGGGATATCCAACTCCTTCCAAATCCAATACTGATACCCTTCCGATAGCATGAGATGTGATATCCCAATGCTTCTACCAAACCTGAGACCCATACTATGGCATGAGATGTGATATCAAACTCCTTCCCATTCCAATCCTGAGACCCTTCCTATAGCATGAGATGTGATATCCAACTTCTTCCCATTCCAATCCTGAGACCCTTCCTATAGCATGAGATGTGATATCTCAATGCTACCAAACCTGAGACCCTTCCTATAGCATGAGATGTGATATCCAACTCCTTCCCATTCCAATCCTGAGACACTTCCTATAGCATGAGATGTTTCTCACTGCTTATAACAAACCTGAGACCCTTCCTATAGCATGAGATGTGATATCCAATCCTTCCCATTCCAATCCTGAGACCCTTCCTATAGCATGAGATGTGATATCTCAATGCTTCTAATATCAAACTTGAGACCCTCCCTATAGCATATGTGATATCCAAGTCCTTCCCATTCCAATCCTGAGACACTTCCTATAGCATGAGATGTGATATCTCAATGCTTCTAATACCAAACCTGAGACTCTTCCTATAACATGAGATGGGATATCCAACTCCTTCCCATTCCAATCCTGAGACCCTTTCGATTGCAAAGATGTGATATCTCAATGCTTATACCAAACCTGAGACCCTTCCTACGGCATGAGATGTGATATCCAACTCCTTCCCATTCCAACCTGAGACCCTTCCTTTAGCATGAGATGGGATATCCAACTCCTTCCAAATCCAATACTGATACCCTTCCGATAGCATGAGATGTGATATCCCAATGCTTCTACCAAACCTGAGACCCATACTATGGCATGAGATGTGATATCAAACTCCTTCCCATTCCAATCCTGAGACCCGTCCTATAACATGAGATGTGATATCCAAATCCTTCCCATTCCAATCCTGAGACCCTTCCGATATCATGAGATGTGATATCTCAATGCTTCTAATATCAAACTTGAGACCCTCCCTATAGCATGAGATGTGATATCCCAATGCTTCTACCAAACCTGAGACCCATACTATGGCATGAGATGTGATATCAAACTTCTTCCCATTCCAATCCTGAGACCCTTCCTATAGCTTGAGATGTGTTATCCAACTCCTTCCCATTCCAATTCTGAGACCCTTCCTATACCATGAGACTTGATATCTCAATGCTTCTAATACCAAACCTGAGACCCGTCCTATAACATGAGATGTGATATCCAAATCCTTCCCCTTCCAAACCTTAGACCCTTCCTATATCATGAGATGTGATATCCAAGTCCTTCCCATTCCAATCCTGAGACCCTTCCTATAACATGAGATGTGATGTCTCAATGCTTCTAATACCAAACCTGAGATCTTTCCTATAACATGAGATGTGATATCCAACTCCTTCCCATTCCAATTATGAGACCCTTCCTATAGCATGAGATATGATATCCAAGTCCTTCCCATTCCAATCCTGAGACCCTTCCTATAACATGAGATGTGATATCCAACTCCTTCCCATTCCAACCTGAGACCCTTCCTATAGCATGAAATGGGATATCCAACTCCTTCCAAATCCAATACTGATACCCTTCCGATAGCATGAGATGTGATATCCCAATGCTTCTACCAAACCTGAGACCCATACTATGGCATGAGATGTGATATCAAACTCCTTCCCATTCCAATCCTGAGACCCTTCCTATAGCTTGAGATGTGATATCCAACTCCTTCCCATTCCAATTCTGAGACCCTTCCTATACCATGAGACTTGATATCTCAATGCTTCTAATACCAAACCTGAGACCCGTCCTATAACATGAGATGTGATATCCAAATCCTTCCCATTCCAATCCTGAGACCCTTCCGATATCATGAGATGTGATATCTCAATGCTTCTAATATCAAACTTGAGACCCTCCCTATAGCATGAGATGTGATATCCAAGTCCTTCCCATTCCAATCCTGAGACCCTTCCTATAGCATGAGAAGTGATATCTCAATGCTTCTAATACCAAACCTTAGACCCTTCCTTTATCATGAGATGTGATATCCAGCTCCTTCCCATTCCAATCCTGAGACCCTTCCGATATCATGAGATGTGATATCTCACTGCTTATAACAAACCTGAGACCCTTCCTATAGCATGAGATGTGATATCCAACTTCTTCCCATTCCAATCCTGAGACCCTTCCTATAACATGAGATGTGATGTCTCAATGCTTCTAATACCAAACCTGAGACCCGTCCAATAACATGAGATGTGATATCCAAATCCTTCCCATTCCAATCCTGAGACCCTTCCGATATCATGAGATGTGATATCTCAATGCTTCTAATATCAAACTTAAGACCCTCCCTATAGCATGAGATGTGATATCCAAGTCCTTCACATTCCAATCGTGAGACCCTTCCTATAGCATGAGAAGTGATATCTCAATGCTTCTAATACCAAACCTTAGACCCTTCCTTTATCATGAGATGTGATATCCAACTTCTTCCCATTCCAATCCTGAGACCCTTCCTATAGCATGAGATGTGATATCTCAAAGCTTATACCAAACCTGAGACCCTTCCTATAGCATGAGATGTGATATCCAACTTCTTCCCATTCCAATCCTGAGACCCTTCCTATAACATGAGATGTGATGTCTCAATGCTTCTAATACCAAACCTGAGATCTTTCCTATAACATGAGATGATATCCAACTCCTTCCCATTCCAATTCTGAGACCCTTCCTATAGCATTAGATATGATATCCAAGTCCTTCCCATTCCAATCCTGAGACCCTTCCTATAACATGAGATGTGATATCCAACTCCTTCCCATTCCAACCTGAGACCCTTCCTATAGCATGAGATGGGATATCCAACTCCTTCCAAATCCAATACTGATACCCTTCCGATAGCATGAGATGTGATATCCCAATGCTTCTACCAAACCTGAGACCCATACTATGGCATGAGATGTGATATCAAACTCCTTCCCATTCCAATCCTGAGACCCTTCCTATAGCATGAGATGTGATATCCAACTTCTTCCCATTCCAATCCTGAGACCCTTCCTATAGCATGAGATGTGATATCTCAATGCTACCAAACCTGAGACCCTTCCTATAGCATGAGATGTGATATCCAACTCCTTCCCATTCCAATCCTGAGACACTTCCTATAGCATGAGATGTTTCTCACTGCTTATAACAAACCTGAGACCCTTCCTATAGCATGAGATGTGATATCCAATCCTTCCCATTCCAATCCTGAGACCCTTCCTATAGCATGAGATGTGATATCTCAATGCTTCTAATATCAAACTTGAGACCCTCCCTATAGCATATGTGATATCCAAGTCCTTCCCATTCCAATCCTGAGACACTTCCTATAGCATGAGATGTGATATCTCAATGCTTCTAATACCAAACCTGAGACTCTTCCTATAACATGAGATGGGATATCCAACTCCTTCCCATTCCAATCCTGAGACCCTTTCGATTGCAAAGATGTGATATCTCAATGCTTATACCAAACCTGAGACCCTTCCTACGGCATGAGATGTGATATCCAACTCCTTCCCATTCCAACCTGAGACCCTTCCTTTAGCATGAGATGGGATATCCAACTCCTTCCAAATCCAATACTGATACCCTTCCGATAGCATGAGATGTGATATCCCAATGCTTCTACCAAACCTGAGACCCATACTATGGCATGAGATGTGATATCAAACTCCTTCCCATTCCAATCCTGAGACCCGTCCTATAACATGAGATGTGATATCCAAATCCTTCCCATTCCAATCCTGAGACCCTTCCGATATCATGAGATGTGATATCTCAATGCTTCTAATATCAAACTTGAGACCCTCCCTATAGCATGAGATGTGATATCCCAATGCTTCTACCAAACCTGAGACCCATACTATGGCATGAGATGTGATATCAAACTTCTTCCCATTCCAATCCTGAGACCCTTCCTATAGCTTGAGATGTGTTATCCAACTCCTTCCCATTCCAATTCTGAGACCCTTCCTATACCATGAGACTTGATATCTCAATGCTTCTAATACCAAACCTGAGACCCGTCCTATAACATGAGATGTGATATCCAAATCCTTCCCCTTCCAAACCTTAGACCCTTCCTATATCATGAGATGTGATATCCAAGTCCTTCCCATTCCAATCCTGAGACACTTCCTATAGCATGAGATGTGATATCTCAATGCTTCTAATACCAAACCTGAGACTCTTCCTATAACATGAGATGGGATATCCATCTCCTTCCCATTCCAATCCTGAGACCCTTTCGATTGCAAAGATGTGATATCTCAATGCTTATACCAAACCTGAGACCCTTCCTACGGCATGAGATGTCATATACAACTCCTTCCCATTCCAATCCTGAGACCCTTCCGATAGCATGAGATGTGATATCTCAATGCTTCTAATACCAAATCTGAGATGCTTCCTATAGCATGAGATGTGATATCCAACTTCTTCCCATTCCAATCCTGAGACCCTTCCTATAGCATGAGATGTGATATCTCAATGCTTATACCAAACCTGAGACCCTTCCTATAGCATGAGATGTGATATCCAACTTCTTCCCATTCCAATCCTGAGACCCTTCCTATAACATGAGATGTGATGTCTCAATGCTTCTAATACCAAACCTGAGATCTTTCCTATAACATGAGATGTGATATCCAACTCCTTCCCATTCCAATTATGAGACCCTTCCTATAGCATGAGATATGATATCCAAGTCCTTCCAATTCCAATCCTGAGACCCTTCCTATACCATGAGATGGGATATCCAACTCCTTCCAAATCCAATACTGATACCCTTCTGATAGCATGAGATGTGATATCCCAATGCTTCTACCAAACCTGAGACCCATACTATGGCATGAGATGTGATATCAAATTTCTTCCCATTCCAATCCTGAGACCCTTCCGATATCATGAGATGTGATATCTCAATGCTTCTAATATCAAACTTGAGACCCTCCCTATAGCATGAGATGTGATATCCAACTCCTTCCCATTCCAATCCTGAGACCCTTCCGATATCATGAGATGTGATATCTCAATGCTTCTAATATCAAACTTGAGACCCTCCCTATAGCATGAGATGTGATATCCAAATCCTTCCCATTCCAATCCTGAGACCCTCCCTATAGCATGAGAAGTGATATCTCAATGCTTCTAATACCAAACCTGAGATCCTTCCTATAACATGAGATGTGATATCCAACTCCTTCCCATTCCAATCCTGAGACACTTCCTATAGCATGGGATGTGCTATCCAACTCCTTCCCATTCCAATCCTGAGACTCTTATGATAGCATGAGATGTGATATCTCAATTCCTCTAATACCAAACCTGAGATACTTCCGATAGCATGAGATGTGATATCTCAATGCTTCTAATACCAAACCTGAGATCCTTCCTATAACATGAGATGTGATATCCAAATCCTTCCCTTTCCAAACCTAAGACCCTCCCTTTAGCATGAGATGTGATATCCAACTCCTTCCCATTCCAATCCTGAGACCCTTCTGATAGCATGAGATGTGATATCTCAATGCCTCTAATACCAAACCTGAGATCCTACCTCTAACATGAAATGTGATATCCAACTCCTTCCCTTTCCAAACCTGAGACCCTGCCTATAGCATGAGATGTGATATCCAAGTCCTTCCCATTCCAATCCCGAGACCCTTCCTATAGCATGTGATGTGATATCTCAATGCTTATACCAAACCTGAGACCCTTCCTATGGCATGAGATGTCATATACAACTCCTTCCCATTCCAATCCTGAGACCCTTCCTATAGCATGAGATGTGATATCTCAATGCTTATACCAAACCTGAGACCCTTCCTATAGCATGAGATGTGATATCCAACTTCTTCCAATTCCAATCCTGAGACCCTTCCTATAACATGAGATTTGATGTCTCAATGCTTCTAATACCAAACCTGAGATCTTTCCTATAACATGAGATGTGATATCCAACTCCTTCCCATTCCAATTCTGAGACCCTTCCTATAGCATGAGATGTGATATCTCAATGCTTATACCAAACCTGAGACTCTTCCTATAGCTTGAGATGTGATATCCAACTCCTTCCCATTCCAATCCTGAGACCCTTCCTATAGCATGAGATGTGATATCTCAATGCTTCTAATACCAAACCTGAGACCCTTCCTATAGCTTGAGATGTGATATCCAACTCCTTCCCCTTCCAAACCTGAGAGCCTTCCCATAGCATGAGATATGATATCCAAGTCCTTCCCATTCCAATCCTGAGACCCTTCCTATAACATGAGATGTGATATCCAACTCCTTCCCATTCCAACCTGAGACCCTTCCTATAGCATGATGGGATATCCAACTCCTTCCAAATCCAATACTGATACGCTTCCGATGGCATGAGATGTGATATCCCAATGCTTCTACCAAACCTGAGACCCATACTATGGCATGAGATGTGATATCAAACTTCTTCCCATTCCAATCCTGAGACCCTTCCTATAGCTTGAGATGTGTTATCCAACTCCTTCCCATTCCAATTCTGAGACCCTTCCTATACCATGAGACTTGATATCTCAATGCTTCTAATACCAAACCTGAGACCCGTCCTATAACATGAGATGTGATATCCAAATCCTTCCCCTTCCAAACCTTAGACCCTTCCTATATCATGAGATGTGATATCCAACTCCTTCCCATTCCAATCCTGAGACCCTTCCGATATCATGAGATTTGTTATCTCAATGCTTCTAATATCAAACTTGAGACCCTCCCTATAGCATGAGATGTGACATCCAAGTCCTTCCCATTCCAATCCTGAGACCCTTCCGATAGCAGAGATGTGATATCTCAATGCTTATACCAAACCTGAGACCCTTCCTATAGCCTGAGATGTCATATACAAATCCTTCCCATTCCAATCCTGAGATCCTTCCTATAGCATGAGATGTGATATCTCAATGCTTATACCAAATCAGAGACCCTTCCTATAGCATGAGATGTGATATCCAACTCCTTCCCTTTCCAATCCTGAGACCCTTCCTATAGCATGAGAAGTGATATCTCCATGCGTATACCAAACCTGAGACCCTTCCTATAGCATGAGATGTGATATCCAAATCCGTCCCATTCCAATCCTGAGACCCTTCCTATACCATGAGATGTGATATCTCAATGCTTATACCAAACCTGAGAGCCTACCTATAGCATGAGATGTGATGTCCAAGTCCATCCCATTCCAATCCTTAGACCCTTCCTACAGCATGCGATGTGATATCTCAATGATTCTAATACCAAACCAGAGACCCGTCCTATAACATGAGATGGGATATCCAACTTCTTCCCATTCCAATCCTGAGCCACTTCCGATAGCAAAGATGTGATATCTCAATGCTTATACCAAACCTGAGACCCTTCCTATAACATGAGATGTGATATCCAAATCATTCCCATTCCAATCCTGAGACCCTTCCGATAGCATGAGATGTGATATCTCAATGCTTCTAATACCAAACCTGAGATCCTTCCTATAGCATATGTGATATCCAACTCCTTCCCATTCCAAACATGAGACCCTTCCTATAGCAAGAATGTAATATCCAACTCCTACCCATTCCAATCCTGAGACCCTTCCTATAGCATGAGATGTGATATATCAATGCTTCTAATACCAAACCTGAGATCCTTCCTATAGCATGAGATGTGATATCCAACTTCTTCCCATTCCATTCCTGAGACCCTTCCTATAGCATGAGATGTGATATCTCAATGCTTATACCAAACCTGAGACCCTTCCTATAGCATGAGATGTGATATCCAACTTCTTCCCATTCCAATCCTGAGACCCTTCCTATAACATGAGATGTGATGTCTCAATGCTTCTAATACCAAACCTGAGATCTTTCCTATAACATGAGATGATATCCAACTCCTTCCCATTCCAATTCTGAGACCCTTCCTATAGCATGAGATATGATATCCAAGTCCTTCCCATTCCAATCCTGAGACCCTTCCTATAACATGAGATGTGATATCCAACTCCTTCCCATTCCAACCTGAGACCCTTCCTATAGCATGAGATGGGATATCCAACTCCTTCCAAATCCAATACTGATACCCTTCCGATAGCATGAGATGTGATATCCCAATGCTTCTACCAAACCTGGGACCCATACTATGGCATGAGATGTGATATCAAACTCCTTCCCATTCCAATCCTGAGACCCTTCCTATAGCTTGAGATGTGATATCCAACTCCTTCCCATTCCAATTCTGAGACCCTTCCTATACCATGAGACTTGATATCTCAATGCTTCTAATACCAAATCTGAGATCCTTCCTATAGCATGAGATGTGATATCCAACTTCTTCCCATTCCAATCCTGAGACCCTTCCTATAGCATGAGATGTGATATCCAACTCCTTCCCATTCCAATCCTGAGACACTTCCTATAGCATGAGATGTATCTCACTGCTTATAACAAACCTGAGACCCTTCCTATAGCATGAGATGTGATATCCAATCCTTCCCATTCCAATCCTGAGACCCTTCCTATAGCATGAGATGTGATATCTCAATGCTTCTAATATCAAACTTGAGACCCTCCCTATAGCATATGTGATATCCAAGTCCTTCCCATTCCAATCCTGAGACACTTCCTATAGCATGAGATGTGATATTTCAATGCTTCTAATACCAAACCTGAGACTCTTCCTATAACATGAGATGGGATATCCAACTCCTTCCCATTCCAATCCTGAGACCCTTTCGATTGCAAAGATGTGATATCTCAATGCTTATACCAAACCTGAGACCCTTCCTATAGCATGAGATGTCATATACAACTCCTTCCCATTCCAATCCTGAGACCCTTCCGATAGCATGAGATGTGATATCTCAATGCTTCTAATACCAAATCTGAGATGCTTCCTATAGCATGAGATGTGATATCCAACTTCTTCCCATTCCAATCCTGAGACCCTTCCTATAGCATGAGATGTGATATCTCAATGCTTATACCAAACCTGAGACCCTTCCTATAGCATGAGATGTGATATCCAACTTCTTCCCATTCCAATCCTGAGACCCTTCCTATAACATGAGATGTGATGTCTCAATGCTTCTAATACCAAACCTGAGATCTTTCCTATAACATGAGATGTGATATCCAACTCCTTCCCATTCCAATTATGAGACCCTTCCTATAGCATGAGATATGATATCCAAGTCCTTCCCATTCCAATCCTGAGACCCTTCCTATAACATGAGATGGGATATCCAACTCCTTCCAAATCCAATACTGATACCCTTCTGATAGCATGAGATGTGATATCCCAATGCTTCTACCAAACCTGAGACCCATACTATGGCATGAGATGTGATATCAAACTCCTTCCCATTCCAATCCTGAGACCGTTCCTATAGCTTGAGATGTGATATCCAACTCCTTCCCATTCCAATCCTGAGACCCTTCCTATAACATGAGATGTGATATCCAACTCCTTCCTATTCCAACCTGAGACCCTTCCTTTAGCATGAGATGGGATATCCACCTCCTTCCAAATCCAATACTGATACCCTTCCGATGGCATGAGATGTGATATCCCAATGCTTCTACCAAACCTGAGACCCATACTATGGCATGAGATGTGATATCAAACTCCTTCCCATTCCAATCCTGAGACCCGTCCTATAACATAAGATGTGATATCCAAGTCCTTCCCATTCCAATCCTGAGACCCTTCCTATAGCATGAGAAGTGATATCTCAATGCTTCTAATACCAAACCTTAGACCCTTCCTTTATCATGAGATGTGATATCCAACTCCTTCCCATTCCAATCCTGAGACCCTTCCGATATCATGAGATGTGATATCTCAATGCTTCTAATATCAAACTTGAGACCCTCCCTATAGCATGAGATGTGATATCCAAATCCTTCCCATTCCAATCCTGAGACCCTCCCTATAGCATGAGAAGTGATATCTCAATGCCTCTAATACCAAACCTGAGATCCTTCCTATAACATGAGATGTGATATCCAACTCCTTCCCATTCCAATCCTGAGACACTTCCTATAGCATGAGATGTGTTATCCAACTCCTTCCCATTCCAATCCTGAGACTCTTATGATAGCATGAGATGTGATATCTCAATGCCTCTAATACCAAACCTGAGATACTTCCGATAGCATGAGATGTGATATCTCAATGCTTCTAATACCAAACCTGAGATCCTTCCTATAACATGAGATGTGATATCCAAATCCTTCCCTTTCCAACCTGAGACCCTTCCTATAGCATGAGATGGGATATCCAACTCCTTCCAAATCCAATACTGATACCCTTCCGATAGCATGAGATGTGATATCCCAATGCTTCTACCAAACCTGGGACCCATACTATGGCATGAGATGTGATATTAAACTCCTTCCCATTCCAATCCTGAGACCCTTCCTATAGCTTGAGATGTGATATCCAACTCCTTCCCATTCCAATTCTGAGACCCTTCCTATACCATGAGACTTGATATCTCAATGCTTCTAATACCAAATCTGAGATCCTTCCTATAGCATGAGATGTGATATCCAACTTCTTCCCATTCCAATCCTGAGACCCTTCCTATAGCATGAGATGTGATATCTCAATGCTACCAAACCTGAGACCCTTCCTATAGCATGAGATGTGATATCCAACTCCTTCCCATTCCAATCCTGAGACACTTCCTATAGCATGAGATGTGATATCTCAATGCTTCTAATACCAAACCTGAGACTCTTCCTATAACATGAGATGGGATATCCAACTCCTTCCCATTCCAATCCTGAGACCCTGTCGATTGCAAAGATGTGATATCTCAATGCGTATACCAAACCTAAGACCCTTCCTACGGCATGAGATGTCATATACAACTCCTTCCCATTCCAATCCTGAGACCCTTCCTATAGCATGAGATGTGATATCTCAATGCTTATTCCAAACCTGAGACCCTTCCTATAGCATGAGATGTGATATCCAACTCCTTCCCATTCCAATCCTGAGACACTTCCTATAGCATGAGATGTATCTCACTGCTTATAACAAACCTGAGACCCTTCCTATAGCATGAGATGTGATATCCAATCCTTCCCATTCCAATCCTGAGACCCTTCCTATAGCATGAGATGTGATATCTCAATGCTTCTAATATCAAACTTGAGACCCTCCCTATAGCATATGTGATATCCAAGTCCTTCCCATTCCAATCCTGAGACACTTCCTATAGCATGAGATGTGATATCTCAATGCTTCTAATACCAAACCTGAGACTCTTCCTATAACATGAGATGGGATATCCAACTCCTTCCCATTCCAATCCTGAGACCCTTTCGATTGCAAAGATGTGATAACTCAATGCTTATACCAAACCTGAGACCCTTCCTACGGCATGAGATGTCATATACAACTCCTTCCCATTCCAATCCTGAGACCCTTCCGATAGCATGAGATGTGATATCTCAATGCTTCTAATACCAAATCTGAGATGCTTCCTATAGCATGAGATGTGATATCCAACTTCTTCCCATTCCAATCCTGAGACCCTTCCTATAGCATGAGATGTGATATCTCAATGCTTATACCAAACCTGAGACCCTTCCTATAGCATGAGATGTGATATCCAACTTCTTCCCATTCCAATCCTGAGACCCTTCCTATAACATGAGATGTGATGTCTCAATGCTTCTAATACCAAACCTGAGATCTTTCCTATAACATGAGATGTGATATCCAACTCCTTCCCATTCCAATCCTGAGACCCTTCTGATAGCATGAGATGTGATATCTCAATGTCTCTAATACCAAACCTGAGATCCTACCTCTAACATGAAATGTGATATCCAACTCCTTCCCTTTCCAAACCTGAGACCCTGCCTATAGCATGAGATGTGATATCCAAGTCCTTCCCATTCCAATCCCGAGACCCTTCCTATAGCATGTGATGTGATATCTCAATGCTTATACCAAACCTGAGACCCTTCCTATGGCATGAGATGTCATATACAACTCCTTCCCATTCCAATCCTGAGACCCTTCCTATAGCATGAGATGTGATATCTCAATGCTTATACCAAACCTGAGACCCTTCCTATAGCATGAGATGTGATATCCAACTTCTTCCCATTCCAATCCTGAGACCCTTCCTATAACATGAGATTTGATGTCTCAATGCTTCTAATAACAAACCTGAGATCTTTCCTATAACATGAGATGCGATATCCAACTCCTTCCCATTCCAATTCTGAGACCCTTCCTATAGCATAAGATGTGATATCTCAATGCTTATACCAAACCTGAGACTCTTCCTATAGCTTGAGATGTGATATCCAACTCCTTCCCATTCCAATCCTGAGACCCTTCCTATAGCATGAGATGTGATATCTCAATGCTTCTAATACCAAACCTGAGACCCTTCCTATAGCTTGAGATGTGATATCCAACTCCTTCCCCTTCCAAACCTGGGAGCCTTCCCATAGCATGAGATATGATATCCAAGTCCTTCCCATTCCAATCCTGAGACCCTTCCTATAACATGAGATGTGATATCCAACTCCTTCCCATTCCAACCTGAGACCCTTCCTATAGCATGATGGGATATCCAACTCCTTCCAAATCCAATACTGATACCCTTCCGATAGCATGAGATGTGATATCCCAATGCTTCTACCAAACCTGAGACCCATACTATGGCATGAGATGTGATATCAAACTTCTTCCCATTCCAATCCTGAGACCCTTCCTATAGCTTGAGATGTGTTATCCAACTCCTTCCCATTCCAATTCTGAGACCCTTCCTATACCATGAGACTTGATATCTCAATGCTTCTAATACCAAACCTGAGACCCGTCCTATAACATGAGATGTGATATCCAAATCCTTCCCCTTCCAAACCTTAGACCCTTCCTATATCATGAGATGTGATATCCAACTCCTTCCCATTCCAATCCTGAGACCCTTCCGATATCATGAGATTTGTTATCTCAATGCTTCTAATATCAAACTTGAGACCCTCCCTATAGCATGAGATGTGACATCCAAGTCCTTCCCATTCCAATCCTGAGACCCTTCCGATAGCAGAGATGTGATATCTCAATGCTTATACCAAACCTGAGACCCTTCCTATAGCCTGAGATGTCATATACAACTCCTTCCCATTCCAATCCTGAGACCCTTCCTATAGCATGAGATGTGATATCTCAATGCTTATACCAAATCAGAGACCCTTCCTATAGCATGAGATGTGATATCCAACTCCTTCCCATTCCAATCCTGAGACCCTTCCTATAGCATGAGAAGTGATATCTCCATGCGTATACCAAACCTGAGACCCTTCCTATAGCATGAGAATTGATATCCAAATCCGTCCCATTCCAATCCTGAGACCCTTCCTATACCATGAGATGTGATATCTCAATGCTTATACCAAACCTGAGAGCCTACCTATAGCATGAGATGTGATGTCCAAGTCCATCCCATTCCAATCCTTAGACCCTTCCTACAGCATGCGATGTGATATCTCAATGATTCTAATACCAAACCAGAGACCCCTCCTATAACATGAGATGGGATATCCAACTTCTTCCCATTCCAATCCTGAGCCACTTCCGATAGCAAAGATGTGATATCTCAATGCTTATACCAAACCTGAGACCCTTCCTATAACATGAGATGTGATATCCAAATCATTCCCATTCCAATCCTGAGACCCTTCCGATAGCATGAGATGTGATATCTCAATGCTTCAAATACCAAACCTGAGATCCTTCCTATAGCATATGTGATATCCAACTCCTTCCCATTCCAAACATGAGACCCTTCCTATAGCAAGAATGTAATATCCAACTCCTACCCATTCCAATCCTGAGACCCTTCCTATAGCATGAGATGTGATATATCAATGCTTCTAATACCAAACCTGAGATCCTTCCTATAGCATGAGATGTGATATCCAACTTCTTCCCATTCCAATCCTGAGACCCTTCCTATAGCATGAGATGTGATATCTCAATGCTTATACCAAACCTGAGACCCTTCCTATAGCATGAGATGTGATATCCAACTTCTTCCCATTCCAATCCTGAGACCCTTCCTATAACATGAGATGTGATGTCTCAATGCTTCTAATACCAAACCTGAGATCTTTCCTATAACATGAGATGATATCCAACTCCTTCCCATTCCAATTCTGAGACCCTTCCTATAGCATGAGATATGATATCCAAGTCCTTCCCATTCCAATCCTGAGACCCTTCCTATAACATGAGATGTGATATCCAACTCCTTCCCATTCCAACCTGAGACCCTTCCTATAGCATGAGATGGGATATCCAACTCCTTCCAAATCCAATACTGATACCCTTCCGATAGCATGAGATGTGATATCCCAATGCTTCTACCAAACCTGAGACCCATACTATGGCATGAGATGTGATATCAAACTCCTTCCCATTCCAATCCTGAGACCCTTCCTATAGCTTGAGATGTGATATCCAACTCCTTCCCATTCCAATTCTGAGACCCTTCCTATACCATGAGACTTGATATCTCAATGCTTCTAATACCAAATCTGAGATCCTTCCTATAGCATGAGATGTGATATCCAACTTCTTCCCATTCCAATCCTGAGACCCTTCCTATAGCATGAGATGTGATATCTCAATGCTACCAAACCTGAGACCCTTCCTATAGCATGAGATGTGATATCCAACTCCTTCCCATTCCAATCCTGAGACACTTCCTATAGCATGAGATGTATCTCACTGCTTATAACAAACCTGAGACCCTTCCTATAGCATGAGATGTGATATCCAATCCTTCCCATTCCAATCCTGAGACCCTTCCTATAGCATGAGATGTGATATCTCAATGCTTCTAATATCAAACTTGAGACCCTCCCTATAGCATATGTGATATCCAAGTCCTTCCCATTCCAATCCTGAGACACTTCCTATAGCATGAGATGTGATATTTCAATGCTTCTAATACCAAACCTGAGACTCTTCCTATAACATGAGATGGGATATCCAACTCCTTCCCATTCCAATCCTGAGACCCTTTCGATTGCAAAGATGTGATATCTCAATGCTTATACCAAACCTGAGACCCTTCCTATAGCATGAGATGTCATATACAACTCCTTCCCATTCCAATCCTGAGACCCTTCCGATAGCATGAGATGTGATATCTCAATGCTTCTAATACCAAATCTGAGATGCTTCCTATAGCATGAGATGTGATATCCAACTTCTTCCCATTCCAATCCTGAGACCCTTCCTATAGCATGAGATGTGATATCTCAATGCTTATACCAAACCTGAGACCCTTCCTATAGCATGAGATGTGATATCCAACTTCTTCCCATTCCAATCCTGAGACCCTTCCTATAACATGAGATGTGATGTCTCAATGCTTCTAATACCAAACCTGAGATCTTTCCTATAACATGAGATGTGATATCCAACTCCTTCCCATTCCAATTATGAGACCCTTCCTATAGCATGAGATATGATATCCAAGTCCTTCCCATTCCAATCCTGAGACCCTTCCTATAACATGAGATGGGATATCCAACTCCTTCCAAATCCAATACTGATACCCTTCTGATAGCATGAGATGTGATATCCCAATGCTTCTACCAAACCTGAGACCCATACTATGGCATGAGATGTGATATCAAACTCCTTCCCATTCCAATCCTGAGACCGTTCCTATAGCTTGAGATGTGATATCCAACTCCTTCCCATTCCAATCCTGAGACCCTTCCTATAACATGAGATGTGA
Organism: Ambystoma mexicanum; assembly: GCF_040938575.1. Taxonomy (NCBI): domain Eukaryota; kingdom Metazoa; phylum Chordata; class Amphibia; order Caudata; family Ambystomatidae; genus Ambystoma; species Ambystoma mexicanum. Next base: position 150,208 of record NW_027182329.1, on the reverse strand, counting down.
TATCCAACTCCTTCCTATTCCAACCTGAGACCCTTCCTTTAGCATGAGATGGGATATCCAACTCCTTCCAAATCCAATACTGATACCCTTCCGATGGCATGAGATGTGATATCCCAATGCTTCTACCAAACCTGAGACCCATACTATGGCATGAGATGTGATATCAAACTCCTTCCCATTCCAATCCTGAGACCCGTCCTATAACATAAGATGTGATATCCAAATCCTTCCCATTCCAATCCTGAGACCCTTCCGATATCATGAGATGTGATATCTCAATGCTTCTAATATCAAACTTGAGACCCTCCCTATAGCATGGGATGTGATATCCAAGTCCTTCCCATTCCAATCCTGAGACCCTTCCTATAGCATGAGAAGTGATATCTCAATGCTTCTAATACCAAACCTTAGACCCTTCCTTTATCATGAGATGTGATATCCAACTCCTTCCCATTCCAATCCTGAGACCCTTCCGATATCATGAGATGTGATATCTCAATGCTTCTAATATCAAACTTGAGACCCTCCCTATAGCATGAGATGTGATATCCAAATCCTTCCCATTCCAATCCTGAGACCCTCCCTATAGCATGAGAAGTGATATCTCAATGCCTCTAATACCAAACCTGAGATCCTTCCTATAACATGAGATGTGATATCCAACTCCTTCCCATTCCAATCCTGAGACACTTCCTATAGCATGAGATGTGTTATCCAACTCCTTCCCATTCCAATCCTGAGACTCTTATGATAGCATGAGATGTGATATCTCAATGCCTCTAATACCAAACCTGAGATACTTCCGATAGCATGAGATGTGATATCTCAATGCTTCTAATACCAAACCTGAGATCCTTCCTATAACATGAGATGTGATATCCAAATCCTTCCCTTTCCAAACCTGAGACCCTCCCTTTAGCATGAGATGTGATATCCAACTCCTTCCCATTCCAATCCTGAGACCCTTCTGATAGCATGAGATGTGATATCTCAATGCCTCTAATACCAAACCTGAGATCCTACCTCTAACATGAAATGTGATATCCAACTCCTTCCCTTTCCAAACCTGAGACCCTGCCTATAGCATGAGATGTGATATCCAAGTCCTTCCCATTCCAATCCCGAGACCCTTCCTATAGCATGTGATGTGATATCTCAATGCTTATACCAAACCTGAGACCCTTCCTATGGCATGAGATGTCATATACAACTCCTTCCCATTCCAATCCTGAGACCCTTCCTATAGCATGAGATGTGATATCTCAATGCTTATACCAAACCTGAGACCCTTCCTATAGCATGAGATGTGATATCCAACTTCTTCCCATTCCAATCCTGAGACCCTTCCTATAACATGAGATTTGATGTCTCAATGCTTCTAATACCAAACCTGAGATCTTTCCTATAACATGAGATGTGATATCCAACTCCTTCCCATTCCAATTCTGAGACCCTTCCTATAGCATGAGATGTGATATCTCAATGCTTATACCAAACCTGAGACTCTTCCTATAGCTTGAGATGTGATATCCAACTCCTTCCCATTCCAATCCTGAGACCCTTCCTATAGCATGAGATGTGATATCTCAATGCTTCTAATACCAAACCTGAGACCCTTCCTATAGCTTGAGATGTGATATCCAACTCCTTCCCCTTCCAAACCTGAGAGCCTTCCCATAGCATGAGATCTGATATCCAAGTCCTTCCCATTCCAATCCTGAGACCCTTCCTATAACATGAGATGTGATATCCAACTCCTTCCCATTCCAACCTGAGACCCTTCCTATAGCATGATGGGATAACCAACTCCTTCCAAATCCAATACTGACACGCTTCCGATAGCATGAGATGTGATATCCCAATGCTTCTACCAAACCTGAGACCCATACTATGGCATGAGATGTGATATCAAACTTCTTCCCATTCCAATCCTGAGACCCTTCCTATAGCTTGAGATGTGTTATCCAACTCCTTCCCATTCCAATTCTGAGACCCTTCCTATACCATGAGACTTGATATCTCAATGCTTCTAATACCAAACCTGAGACCCGTCCTATAACATGAGATGTGATATCCAAATCCTTCCCCTTCCAAACCTTAGACCCTTCCTATATCATGAGATGTGATATCCAACTCCTTCCCATTCCAATCCTGAGACCCTTCCGATATCATGAGATTTGTTATCTCAATGCTTCTAATATCAAACTTGAGACCCTCCCTATAGCATGAGATGTGACATCCAAGTCCTTGCCATTCCAATCCTGAGACCCTTCCGATAGCAGAGATGTGATATCTCAATGCTTATACCAAACCTGAGACCCTTCCTATAGCCTGAGATGTCATATACAACTCCTTCCCATTCCAATCCTGAGACCCTTCCTATAGCATGAGATGTGATATCTCAATGCTTATACCAAATCACAGACCCTTCCTATAGCATGAGATGTGATATCCAACTCCTTCCCATTCCAATCCTGAGACCCTTCCTATAGCATGAGAAGTGATATCTCCATGCGTATACCAAACCTGAGACCCTTCCTATAGCATGAGATGTGATATCCAAATCCGTACCATTCCAATCCTGAGACCCTTCCTATACCATGAGATGTGATATCTCAATGCTTATACCAAACCTGAGAGCCTACCTATAGCATGAGATGTGATGTCCAAGTCCATCCCATTCCAATCCTTAGACCCTTCCTACAGCATGCGATGTGATATCTCAATGATTCTAATACCAAACCAGAGACCTGTCCTATAACATGAGATGGGATATCCAACTTCTTCCCATTCCAATCCTGAGCCACTTCCGATAGCAAAGATGTGATATCTCAATGCTTATACCAAACCTGAGACCCTTCCTATAACATGAGATGTGATATCCAAATCATTCCCATTCCAATCCTGAGACCCTTCCGATAGCATGAGATGTGATATCTCAATGCTTCTAATACCAAACCTGAGATCCTTCCTATAGCATATGTGATATCCAACTCCTTCCCATTCCAAACATGAGACCCTTCCTACAGCAAGAATGTAATATCCAACTCCTACCCATTCCAATCCTGAGACCCTTCCTATAGCATGAGATGTGATATATCAATGCTTCTAATACCAAACCTGAGATCCTTCCTATAGCATGAGATGTGATATCCAACTTCTTCCCATTCCATTCCTGAGACCCTTCCTATAGCATGAGATGTGATATCTCAATGCTTATACCAAACCTGAGACCCTTCCTATAGCATGAGATGTGATATCCAACTTCTTCCCATTCCAATCCTGAGACCCTTCCTATAACATGAGATGTGATGTCTCAATGCTTCTAATACCAAACCTGAGATCTTTCCTATAACATGAGATGATATCCAACTCCTTCCCATTCCAATTCTGAGACCCTTCCTATAGCATGAGATATGATATCCAAGTCCTTCCCATTCCAATCCTGAGACCCTTCCTATAACATGAGATGTGATATCCAACTCCTTCCCATTCCAACCTGAGACCCTTCCTATAGCATGAGATGGGATATCCAACTCCTTCCAAATCCAATACTGATACCCTTCCGATAGCATGAGATGTGATATCCCAATGCTTCTACCAAACCTGAGACCCATACTATGGCATGAGATGTGATATCAAACTCCTTCCCATTCCAATCCTGAGACCCTTCCTATAGCTTGAGATGTGATATCCAACTCCTTCCCATTCCAATTCTGAGACCCTTCCTATACCATGAGACTTGATATCTCAATGCTTCTAATACCAGATCTGAGATCCTTCCTATAGCATGAGATGTGATATCCAACTTCTTCCCATTCCAATCCTGAGACCCTTCCTATAGCATGAGATGTGATATCTCAATGCTACCAAACCTGAGACCCTTCCTATAGCATGAGATGTGATATCCAACTCCTTCCCATTCCAATCCTGAGACACTTCCTATAGCATGAGATGTATCTCACTGCTTATAACAAACCTGAGACCCTTCCTAAGGCATGAGATGTCATATACAACTCCTTCCCATTCCAATCCTGAGACCCTTCCGATAGCATGAGATGTGATATCTCAATGCTTCTAATACCAAATCTGAGATGCTTCCTATAGCATGAGATGTGATATCCAACTTCTTCCCATTCCAATCCTGAGACCCTTCCTATAGCATGAGATGTGATATCTCAATGCTTATACCAAACCTGAGACCCTTCCTATAGCATGAGATGTGATATCCAACTTCTTCCCATTCCAATCCTGAGACCCTTCCTATAACATGAGAGAGATGTGATGTCTCAATGCTTCTAATACCAAACCTGAGATCTTTCCTATAACATGAGATGTGATATCCAACTCCTTCCCATTCCAATTATGAGACCCTTCCTATAGCATGAGATATGATATCCAAGTCCTTCCCATTCCAATCCTGAGACCCTTCCTATAACATGAGATGGGATATCCAACTCCTTCCAAATCCAATACTGATACCCTTCCGATAGCATGAGATGTGATATCCCAATGCTTCTACCAAACCTGAGACCCATACTATGGCATGAGATGTGATATCAAACTCCTTCCCATTCCAATCCTGAGACCCGTCCTATAACATGAGATGTGATATCCAAATCCTTCCCATTCCAACCTGAGACCCTTCCTTTAGCATGAGATGGGATATCCAACTCCTTCCAAATCCAATACTGATACCCTTCCGATAGCATGAGATGTGATATCCCAATGCTTCTACCAAACCTGAGACCCATACTATGGCATGAGATGTGATATCGAACTCCTTCCCATTCCAATCCTGAGACCCGTCCTATAACATGAGATGTGATATCCAAATCCTTCCCATTCCAATCCTGAGACCCTTCCGATATCATGAGATGTGATATCTCAATGCTTCTAATATCAAACTTGAGACCCTCCCTATAGCATGAGATGTGATATCCAAGTCCTTCCCATTCCAATCCTGAGACCCTTCCTATAGCATGAGAAGTGATATCTCAATGCTTCTAATACCAAACCTTAGACCCTTCCTTTATCATGGGATGTGATATCCAACTCCTTCCCATTCCAATCCTGAGACCTTTCCGATATCATGAGATGTGATATCTCAATGCTTCTAATATCAAACTTGAGACCCTCCCTATAGCATGAGATGTGATATCCAAATCCTTCCCATTCCAATCCTGAGACCCTCCCTATAGCATGAGAAGTGATATCTCAATGCTTCTAATACCAAACCTGAGATCCTTCCTATAACATGAGATGTGATATCCAACTCCTTCCCATTCCAATCCTGAGACACTTCCTATAGCATGAGATGTGCTATCCAACTCCTTCCCATTCCAATCCTGAGACTCTTATGATAGCATGAGATGTGATATCTCAATGCCTCTAATACCAAACCTGAGATACTTCCGATAGCATGAGATGTGATATCTCAATGCTTCTAATACCAAACCTGAGATCCTTCCTATAACATGAGATGTGATATCCAAATCCTTCCCTTTCCAAACCTGAGACCCTCCCTTTAGCATGAGATGTGATATCCAACTCCTTCCCATTCCAATCCTGAGACCCTTCTGATAGCATGAGATGTGATATCTCAATGCCTCTAATACCAAACCTGAGATCCTACCTCTAACATGAAATGTGATATCCAACTCCTTCCCTTTCCAAACCTGAGACCCTGCCTATAGCATGAGATGTGATATCCAAGTCCTTCCCATTCCAATCCCGAGACCCTTCCTATAGCATGTGATGTGATATCTCAATGCTTATACCAAACCTGAGACCCTTCCTATGGCATGAGATGTCATATACAACTCCTTCCCATTCCAAACATGAGACCCTTCCTATAGCAAGAATGTAATATCCAACTCCTACCCATTCCAATCCTGAGACCCTTCCTATAGCATGAGATGTGATATATCAATGCTTCTAATACCAAACCTGAGATCCTTCCTTTAGCATGAGATGTGATATCCAACTTCTTCCCATTCCATTCCTGAGACCCTTCCTATAGCATGAGATGTGATATCTCAATGCTTATACCAAACCGGAGACCCTTCCTATAGCATGAGATGTGATATCCAACTTCTTCCCATTCCAATCCTGAGACCCTTCCTATAACATGAGATGTGATGTCTCAATGCTTCTAATACCAAACCTGAGATCTTTCCTATAACATGAGATGATATCCAACTCCTTCCCATTCCAATTCTGAGACCCTTCCTATAGCATGAGATATGATATCCAAGTCCTTCCCATTCCAATCCTGAGACCCTTCCTATAACATGAGATGTGATATCCAACTCCTTCCCATTCCAACCTGAGACCCTTCCTATAGCATGAGATGGGATATCCAACTCCTTCCAAATCCAATACTGATACCCTTCCGATAGCATGAGATGTGATATCCCAATGCTTCTACCAAACCTGAGACCCATACTATGGCATGAGATGTGATATCAAACTCCTTCCCATTCCAATCCTGAGACCCTTCCTATAGCTTGAGATGTGATATCCAACTCCTTCCCATTCCAATTCTGAGACCCTTCCTATACCATGAGACTTGATATCTCAATGCTTCTAATACCAAATCTGAGATCCTTCCTATAGCATGAGATGTGATATCCAACTTCTTCCCATTCCAATCCTGAGACCCTTCCTATAGCATGAGATGTGATATCTCAATGCTACCAAACCTGAGACCCTTCCTATAGCATGAGATGTGATATCCAACTCCTTCCCATTCCAATCCTGAGACACTTCCTATAGCATGAGATGTATCTCACTGCTTATAACAAACCTGAGACCCTTCCTATAGCATGAGATGTGATATCCAATCCTTCCCATTCCAATCCTGAGACCCTTCCTATAGCATGAGATGTGATATCTCAATGCTTCTAATATCAAACTTGAGACCCTCCCTATAGCATATGTGATATCCAAGTCCTTCCCATTCCAATCCTGAGACACTTCCTATAGCATGAGATGTGATATCTCAATGCTTCTAATACCAAACCTGAGACTCTTCCTATAACATGAGATGGGATATCCAACTCCTTCCCATTCCAATCCTGAGACCCTTTCGATTGCAAAGATGTGATATCTCAATGCTTATACCAAACCTGAGACCCTTCCTACGGCATGAGATGTCATATACAACTCCTTCCCATTCCAATCCTGAGACCCTTCCGATAGCATGAGATGTGATATCTCAATGCTTCAAATACCAAATCTGAGATGCTTCCTATAGCATGAGATGTGATATCCAACTTCTTCCCATTCCAATCCTGAGACCCTTCCTATAGCATGAGATGTGATATCTCAATGCTTATACCAAACCTGAGACCCTTCCTATAGCATGAGATGTGATATCCAACTTCTTCCCATTCCAATCCTGAGACCCTTCCTATAACATGAGAGAGATGTGATGTCTCAATGCTTCTAATACCAAACCTGAGATCTTTCCTATAACATGAGATGTGATATCCAACTCCTTCCCATTCCAATTATGAGACCCTTCCTATAGCATGAGATATGATATCCAAGTCCTTCCCATTCCAATCCTGAGACCCTTCCTATAACATGAGATGGGATATCCAACTCCTTCCAAATCCAATACTGATACCCTTCCGATAGCATGAGATGTGATATCCCAATGCTTCTACCAAACCTGAGACCCATACTATGGCATGAGATGTGATATCAAACTCCTTCCCATTCCAATCCTGAGACCCGTCCTATAACATGAGATGTGATATCCAAATCCTTCCCATTCCAACCTGAGACCCTTCCTTTAGCATGAGATGGGATATCCAACTCCTTCCAAATCCAATACTGATACCCTTCCGATAGCATGAGATGTGATATCCCAATGCTTCTACCAAACCTGAGACCCATACTATGGCATGAGATGTGATATCGAACTCCTTCCCATTCCAATCCTGAGACCCGTCCTATAACATGAGATGTGATATCCAAATCCTTCCCATTCCAATCATGAGACCCTTCCGATATCATGAGATGTGATATCTCAATGCTTCTAATATCAAACTTGAGACCCTCCCTATAGCATGAGATGTGATATCCAAGTCCTTCCCATTCCAATCCTGAGACCCTTCCTATAGCATGAGAAGTGATATCTCAATGCTTCTAATACCAAACCTTAGACCCTTCCTTTATCATGGGATGTGATATCCAACTCCTTCCCATTCCAATCCTGAGACCCTTTCGATATCATGAGATGTGATATCTCAATGCTTCTAATATCAAACTTGAAACCCTCCCTATAGCATGAGATGTGATATCCAAATCCTTCCCATTCCAATCCTGAGACCCTCCCTATAGCATGAGAAGTGATATCTCAATGCTTCTAATACCAAACCTGAGATCCTTCCTATAACATGAGATGTGATATCCAACTCCTTCCCATTCCAATCCTGAGACACTTCCTATAGCATGAGATGTGCTATCCAACTCCTTCCCATTCCAATCCTGAGACTCTTATGATAGCATGAGATGTGATATCTCAATGCCTCTAATACCAAACCTGAGATACTTCCGATAGCATGAGATGTGATATCTCAATGCTTCTAATACCAAACCTGAGATCCTTCCTATAACATGAGATGTGATATCCAAATCCTTCCCTTTCCAAACCTGAGACCCTCCCTTTAGCATGAGATGTGATATCCAACTCCTTCCCATTCCAATCCTGAGACCCTTCTGATAGCATGAGATGTGATATCTCAATGCCTCTAATACCAAACCTGAGATCCTACCTCTAACATGAAATGTGATATCCAACTCCTTCCCTTTCCAAGCCTGAGACCCTGCCTATAGCATGAGATGTGATATCCAAGTCCTTCCCATTCCAATCCTGAGACCCTTCCTATAGCATGTGATGTGATATCTCAATGCTTATACCAAACCTGAGACCCTTCCTATGGCATGTGATGTCATATACAACTCCTTCCCATTCCAATCCTGAGACCCTTCCTATAGCATGAGATGTGATATCTCAATGCTTATACCAAACCTGAGACTCTTCCTATAGCTTGAGATGTGATATCCAACTCCTTCCCATTCCAATCCTGAGACCCTTCCTATCGCATGAGATGTGATATCTCAATGCTTCTAATACCAAACCTGAGACCCTTCCTATAGCTTGAGATGTGATATCCAACTCCTTCCCCTTCCAAACCTGAGAGCCTTCCCATAGCATGAGATATGATATCCAAGTCCTTCCCATTCCAATCCTGAGACCCTTCCTATAACATGAGATGTGATATCCAACTCCTTCCCATTCCAACCTGAGACCCTTCCTATAGCATGATGGGATATCCAACTCCTTCCAAATCCAATACTGATACCCTTCCGATAGCATGAGATGTGATATCCCAATGCTTCTACCAAACCTGAGACCCATACTATGGCATGAGCTGTGATATCAAACTTCTTCCCATTCCAATCCTGAGACCCTTCCTATAGCTTGAGATGTGTTATCCAACTCCTTCCCATTCCAATTCTGAGACCCTTCCTATACCATGAGACTTGATATCTCAATGCTTCTAATACCAAACCTGAGACCCGTCCTATAACATGAGATGTGATATCCAAATCCTTCCCCTTCCAAACCTTAGACCCTTCCTATATCATGAGATGTGATATCCAACTCCTTCCCATTCCAATCCTGAGACCCTTCCGATATCATGAGATTTGTTATCTCAATGCTTCTAATATCAAACTTGAGACCCTCCCTATAGCATGAGATGTGACATCCAAGTCCTTCCCATTCCAATCCTGAGACCCTTCCGATAGCAGAGATGTGATATCTCAATGCTTATACCAAACCTGAGACCCTTCCTATAGCCTGAGATGTCATATACAACTCCTTCCCATTCCAATCCTGAGACCCTTCCTATAGCATGAGATGTGATATCTCAATGCTTATACCAAATCAGAGACCCTTCCTATAGCATGAGATGTGATATCCAACTCCTTCCCATTCCAATCCTGAGACCCTTCATATAGCATGAGAAGTGATATCTCCATGCGTATACCAAACCTGAGACCCTTCCTATAGCATGAGATGTGATATCCAAATCCGTCCCATTCCAATCCTGAGACCCTTCCTATACCATGAGATGTGATATCTCAATGCTTATACCAAACCTGAGAGCCTACCTATAGCATGAGATGTGATGTCCAAGTCCATCCCATTCCAATCCTTAGACCCTTCCTACAGCATGCGATGTGATATCTCAATGATTCTAATACCAAACCAGAGACCCGTCCTATAACATGAGATGGGATATCCAACTCCTTCCCATTCCAATCCTGAGACCCTTTCGATTGCAAAGATGTGATATCTCAATGCTTATACCAAACCTGAGAACCTTCCTACGGCATGAGATGTCATATACAACTCCTTCCCATTCCAATCCTGAGACCCTTCCGATAGCATGAGATGTGATATCTCAATGCTTCTAATACCAAATCTGAGATGCTTCCTATAGCATGAGATGTGATATCCAACTTCTTCCCATTCCAATCCTGAGACCCTTCCTATAGCATGAGATGTGATATCTCAATGCTTATACCAAACCTGAGACCCTTCCTATAGCATGAGATGTGATATCCAACTTCTTCCCATTCCAATCCTGAGACCCTTCCTATAACATGAGAGAGATGTGATGTCTCAATGCTTCTAATACCAAACCTGAGATCTTTCCTATAACATGAGATGTGATATCCAACTCCTTCCCATTCCAATTATGAGACCCTTCCTATAGCATGAGATATGATATCCAAGTCCTTCCCATTCCAATCCTGAGACCCTTCCTATAACATGAGATGGGATATCCAACTCCTTCCAAATCCAATACTGATACCCTTCCGATAGCATGAGATGTGATATCCCAATGCTTCTACCAAACCTGAGACCCATACTATGGCATGAGATGTGATATCAAACTCCTTCCCATTCCAATCCTGAGACCCGTCCTATAACATGAGATGTGATATCCAAATCCTTCCCATTCCAACCTGAGACCCTTCCTTTAGCATGAGATGGGATATCCAACTCCTTCCAAATCCAATACTGATACCCTTCCGATAGCATGAGATGTGATATCCCAATGCTTCTACCAAACCTGAGACCCATACTATGGCATGAGATGTGATATCGAACTCCTTCCCATTCCAATCCTGAGACCCGTCCTATAACATGAGATGTGATATCCAAATCCTTCCCATTCCAATCATGAGACCCTTCCGATATCATGAGATGTGATATCTCAATGCTTCTAATATCCAACTTGAGACCCTCCCTATAGCATGAGATGTGATATCCAAGTCCTTCCCATTCCAATCCTGAGACCCTTCCTATAGCATGAGAAGTGATATCTCAATGCTTCTAATACCAAACCTTAGACCCTTCCTTTATCATGGGATGTGATATCCAACTCCTTCCCATTCCAATCCTGAGACCCTTTCGATATCATGAGATGTGATATCTCAATGCTTCTAATATCAAACTTGAGACCCTCCCTATAGCATGAGATGTGATATCCAAATCCTTCCCATTCCAATCCTGAGACCCTCCCTATAGCATGAGAAGTGATATCTCAATGCTTCTAATACCAAACCTGAGATCCTTCCTATAACATGAGATGTGATATCCAACTCCTTCCCATTCCAATCCTGAGACACTTCCTATAGCATGAGATGTGCTATCCAACTCCTTCCCATTCCAATCCTGAGACTCTTATGATAGCATGAGATGTGATATCTCAATGCCTCTAATACCAAACCTGAGATACTTCCGATAGCATGAGATGTGATATCTCAATGCTTCTAATACCAAACCTGAGATCCTTCCTATAACATGAGATGTGATATCCAAATCCTTCCCTTTCCAAACCTGAGACCCTCCCTTTAGCATGAGATGTGATATCCAACTCCTTCCCATTCCAATCCTGAGACCCTTCTGATAGCATGAGATGTGATATCTCAATGCCTCTAATACCAAACCTGAGATCCTACCTCTAACATGAAATGTGATATCCAACTCCTTCCCTTTCCAAACCTGAGACCCTGCCTATAGCATGAGATGTGATATCCAAGTCCTTCCCATTCCAATCCTGAGACCCTTCCTATAGCATGTGATGTGATATCTCAATGCTTATACCAAACCTGAGACCCTTCCTATGGCATGTGATGTCATATACAACTCCTTCCCATTCCAATCCTGAGACCCTTCCTATAGCATGAGATGTGATATCTCAATGCTTATACCAAACCTGAGACTCTTCCTATAGCTTGAGATGTGATATCCAACTCCTTCCCATTCCAATCCTGAGACCCTTCCTATCGCATGAGATGTGATATCTCAATGCTTCTAATACCAAACCTGAGACCCTTCCTATAGCTTGAGATGTGATATCCAACTCCTTCCCCTTCCAAACCTGATAGCCTTCCCATAGCATGAGATATGATATCCAAGTCCTTCCCATTCCAATCCTGAGACCCTTCCTATAACATGAGATGTGTTATCCAACTCCTTCCCATTCCAATTCTGAGACCCTTCCTATACCATGAGACTTGATATCTCAATGCTTCTAATACCAAACCTGAGACCCGTCCTATAACATGAGATGTGATATCCAAATCCTTCCCCTTCCAAACCTTAGACCCTTCCTATATCATGAGATGTGATATCCAACTCCTTCCCATTCCAATCCTGAGACCCTTCCGATATCATGAGATTTGTTATCTCAATGCTTCTAATATCAAACTTGAGACCCTCCCTATAGCATGAGATGTGACATCCAAGTCCTTCCCATTCCAATCCTGAGACCCTTCCGATAGCAGAGATGTGATATCTCAATGCTTATACCAAACCTGAGACCCTTCCTATAGCCTGAGATGTCATATACAACTCCTTCCCATTCCAATCCTGAGACCCTTCCTATAGCATGAGATGTGATATCTCAATGCTTATACCAAATCAGAGACCCTTCCTATAGCATGAGATGTGATATCCAACTCCTTCCCATTCCAATCCTGAGACCCTTCATATAGCATGAGAAGTGATATCTCCATGCGTATACCAAACCTGAGACCCTTCCTATAGCATGAGATGTGATATCCAAATCCGTCCCATTCCAATCCTGAGACCCTTCCTATACCATGAGATGTGATATCTCAATGCTTATACCAAACCTGAGAGCCTACCTATAGCATGAGATGTGATGTCCAAGTCCATCCCATTCCAATCCTTAGACCCTTCCTACAGCATGCGATGTGATATCTCAATGATTCTAATACCAAACCAGAGACCCGTCCTATAACATGAGATGGGATATCCAACTTCTTCCCATTCCAATCCTGAGCCACTTCCGATAGCAAAGATGTGATATCTCAATGCTTATACCAAACCTGAGACCCTTCCTATAACATGAGATGTGATATCCAAATCATTCCCATTCCAATCCTGAGACCCTTCCGATAGCATGAGATGTGATATCTCAATGCTTCTAATACCAAACCTGAGATCCTTCCTATAGCATATGTGATATCCAACTCCTTCCCATTCCAAACATGAGACCCTTCCTATAGCAAGAATGTAATATCCAACTCCTACCCATTCCAATCATGAGACCCTTCCTATAGCATGAGATGTGATATATCAATGCTTCTAATACCAAACCTGAGATCCTTCCTATAGCATGAGATGTGATATCCAACTTCTTCCCATTCCAATCCTGAGACCCTTCCTATAGCATGAGATGTGATATCTCAATGCTTATACCAAACCTGAGACCCTTCCTATAGCATGAGATGTGATATCCAACTTCTTCCCATTCCAATCCTGAGACCCTTCCTATAACATGAGATGTGATGTCTCAATGCTTCTAATACCAAACCTGAGATCCTTCCTATAGCATGAGATGTGATATCCAACTTCTTCCCATTCCAATCCTGAGACCCTTCCTATAGCATGAGATGTGATATCTCAATGCTACCAAACCTGAGACCCTTCCTATAGCATGAGATGTGATATCCAACTCCTTCCCATTCCAATCCTGAGACACTTCCTATAGCATGAGATGTATCTCACTGCTTATAACAAACCTGAGACCCTTCCTATAGCATGAGATGTGATATCCAAGTCCTTCCCATTCCAATCCTGAGACCCTTCCTATAACATGAGATGGGATATCCAACTCCTTCCAAATCCAATACTGATACCCTTCCGATAGCATGAGATGTGATATCCCAATGCTTCTACCAAACCTGAGACCCATACTATGGCATGAGATGTGATATCAAACTCCTTCCCATTCCAATCCTGAGACCCGTCCTATAACATGAGATGTGATATCCAAATCCTTCCCATTCCAACCTGAGACCCTTCCTTTAGCATGAGATGGGATATCCAACTCCTTCCAAATCCAATACTGATACCCTTCCGATAGCATGAGATGTGATATCCCAATGCTTCTACCAAACCTGAGACCCATACTATGGCATGAGATGTGATATCGAACTCCTTCCCATTCCAATCCTGAGACCCGTCCTATAACATGAGATGTGATATCCAAATCCTTCCCATTCCAATCATGAGACCCTTCCGATATCATGAGATGTGATATCTCAATGCTTCTAATATCAAACTTGAGACCCTCCCTATAGCATGAGATGTGATATCCAAGTCCTTCCCATTCCAATCCTGAGACCCTTCCTATAGCATGAGAAGTGATATCTCAATGCTTCTAATACCAAACCTTAGACCCTTCCTTTATCATGGGATGTGATATCCAACTCCTTCCCATTCCAATCCTGAGACCCTTTCGATATCATGAGATGTGATATCTCAATGCTTCTAATATCAAACTTGAGACCCTCCCTATAGCATGAGATGTGATATCCAAATCCTTCCCATTCCAATCCTGAGACCCTCCCTATAGCATGAGAAGTGATATCTCAATGCTTCTAATACCAAACCTGAGATCCTTCCTATAACATGAGATGTGATATCCAACTCCTTCCCATTCCAATCCTGAGACACTTCCTATAGCATGAGATGTGCTATCCAACTCCTTCCCATTCCAATCCTGAGACTCTTATGATAGCATGAGATGTGATATCTCAATGCCTCTAATACCAAACCTGAGATACTTCCGATAGCATGAGATGTGATATCTCAATGCTTCTAATACCAAACCTGAGATCCTTCCTATAACATGAGATGTGATATCCAAATCCTTCCCTTTCCAAACCTGAGACCCTCCCTTTAGCATGAGATGTGATATCCAACTCCTTCCCATTCCAATCCTGAGACCCTTCTGATAGCATGAGATGTGATATCTCAATGCCTCTAATACCAAACCTGAGATCCTACCTCTAACATGAAATGTGATATCCAACTCCTTCCCTTTCCAAACCTGAGACCCTGCCTATAGCATGAGATGTGATATCCAAGTCCTTCCCATTCCAATCCTGAGACCCTTCCTATAGCATGTGATGTGATATCTCAATGCTTATACCAAACCTGAGACCCTTCCTATGGCATGTGATGTCATATACAACTCCTTCCCATTCCAATCCTGAGACCCTTCCTATAGCATGAGATGTGATATCTCAATGCTTATACCAAACCTGAGACTCTTCCTATAGCTTGAGATGTGATATCCAACTCCTTCCCATTCCAATCCTGAGACCCTTCCTATCGCATGAGATGTGATATCTCAATGCTTCTAATACCAAACCTGAGACCCTTCCTATAGCTTGAGATGTGATATCCAACTCCTTCCCCTTCCAAACCTGAGAGCCTTCCCATAGCATGAGATATGATATCCAAGTCCTTCCCATTCCAATCCTGAGACCCTTCCTATAACATGAGATGTGATATCCAACTCCTTCCCATTCCAACCTGAGACCCTTCCTATAGCATGATGGGATATCCAACTCCTTCCAAATCCAATACTGATACCCTTCCGATAGCATGAGATGTGATATCCCAATGCTTCTACCAAACCTGAGACCCATACTATGGCATGAGCTGTGATATCAAACTTCTTCCCATTCCAATCCTGAGACCCTTCCTATAGCTTGAGATGTGTTATCCAACTCCTTCCCATTCCAATTCTGAGACCCTTCCTATACCATGAGACTTGATATCTCAATGCTTCTAATACCAAACCTGAGACCCGTCCTATAACATGAGATGTGATATCCAAATCCTTCCCCTTACAAACCTTAGACCCTTCCTATATCATGAGATGTGATATCCAACTCCTTCCCATTCCAATCCTGAGACCCTTCCGATATCATGAGATTTGTTATCTCAATGCTTCTAATATCAAACTTGAGACCCTCCCTATAGCATGAGATGTGACATCCAAGTCCTTCCCATTCCAATCCTGAGACCCTTCCGATAGCAGAGATGTGATATCTCAATGCTTATACCAAACCTGAGACCCTTCCTATAGCCTGAGATGTCATATACAACTCCTTCCCATTCCAATCCTGAGACCCTTCCTATAGCATGAGATGTGATATCTCAATGCTTATACCAAATCAGAGACCCTTCCTATAGCATGAGATGTGATATCCAACTCCTTCCCATTCCAATCCTGAGACCCTTCATATAGCATGAGAAGTGATATCTCCATGCGTATACCAAACCTGAGACCCTTCCTATAGCATGAGATGTGATATCCAAATCCGTCCCATTCCAATCCTGAGACCCTTCCTATACCATGAGATGTGATATCTCAATGCTTATACCAAACCTGAGAGCCTACCTATAGCATGAGATGTGATGTCCAAGTCCATCCCATTCCAATCCTTAGACCCTTCCTACAGCATGCGATGTGATATCTCAATGATTCTAATACCAAACCAGAGACCCGTCCTATAACATGAGATGGGATATCCAACTTCTTCCCATTCCAATCCTGAGCCACTTCCGATAGCAAAGATGTGATATCTCAATGCTTATACCAAACCTGAGACCCTTCCTATAACATGAGATGTGATATCCAAATCATTCCCATTCCAATCCTGAGACCCTTCCGATAGCATGAGATGTGATATCTCAATGCTTCTAATACCAAACCTGAGATCCTTCCTATAGCATATGTGATATCCAACTCCTTCCCATTCCAAACATGAGACCCTTCCTATAGCAAGAATGTAATATCCAACTCCTACCCATTCCAATCATGAGACCCTTCCTATAGCATGAGATGTGATATATCAATGCTTCTAATACCAAACCTGAGATCCTTCCTATAGCATGAGATGTGATATCCAACTTCTTCCCATTCCAATCCTGAGACCCTTCCTATAGCATGAGATGTGATATCTCAATGCTTATACCAAACCTGAGACCCTTCCTATAGCATGAGATGTGATATCCAACTTCTTCCCATTCCAATCCTGAGACCCTTCCTATAACATGAGATGTGATGTCTCAATGCTTCTAATACCAAACCTGAGATCCTTCCTATAGCATGAGATGTGATATCCAACTACTTCCCATTCCAATCCTGAGACCCTTCCTATAGCATGAGATGTGATATCTCAATGCTTATACCAAACCTGAGACCCTTCCTATAGCATGAGATGTGATATCCAACTACTTCCCATTCCAATTCTGAGACCCTTCCTATAGCATGATATATGATATCCAAGTCCTTCCCATTCCAATCCTGAGACCCTTCCTATAACATGAGATGTGATATCCAACTCCTTCCCATTCCAACCTGAGACCCTTCCTATAGCATGAGATGGGATATCCAACTCCTTCCAAATCCAATACTGATACCCTTCCGATAGCATGAGATGTGATATCCCAATGCTTCTACCAAACCTGAGACCCATACTATGGCATGAGATGTGATATCAAACTCCTTCCCATTCCAATCCTGAGACCCTTCCTATAGCTTGAGATGTGATATCCAACTCCTTCCCATTCCAATTCTGAGACCCTTCCTATACCATGAGACTTGATATCTCAATGCTTCTAATACCAAATCTGAGATCCTTCCTATAGCATGAGATGTGATATCCAACTTCTTCCCATTCCAATCCTGAGACCCTTCCTATAGCATGAGATGTGATATCTCAATGCTACCAAACCTGAGACCCTTCCTATAGCATGAGATGTGATATCCAACTCCTTCCCATTCCAATCCTGAGACACTTCCTATAGCATGAGATGTATCTCACTGCTTATAACAAACCTGAGACCCTTCCTATAGCATGAGATGTGATATCCAATCCTTCCCATTCCAATCCTGAGACCCTTCCTATAGCATGAGATGTGATATCTCAATGCTTCTAATATCAAACTTGAGACCCTCCCTATAGCATATGTGATATCCAAGTCCTTCCCATTCCAATCCTGAGACACTTCCTATAGCATGAGATGTGATATCTCAATGCTTCTAATACCAAACCTGAGACTCTTCCTATAACATGAGATGGGATATCCAACTCCTTCCCATTCCAATCCTGAGACCCTTTCGATTGCAAAGATGTGATATCTCAATGCTTATACCAAACCTGAGACCCTTCCTACGGCATGAGATGTCATATACAACTCCTTCCCATTCCAATCCTGAGACCCTTCCGATAGCATGAGATGTGATATCTCAATGCTTCTAATACCAAATCTGAGATGCTTCCTATAGCATGAGAAGTGATATCCAACTTCTCCCCATTCCAATCCTGAGACCCTTCCTATAGCATGAGATGTGATATCTCAAAGCTTATACCAAACCTGAGACCCTTCCTATAGCATGAGATGTGATATCCAACTTCTTCCCATTCCAATACTGAGACCCTTCCTATAACATGAGATGTGATGTCTCAATGCTTCTAATACAAAACCTGAGATCTTTCCTATAACATGAGATGATATCCAACTCCTTCCCATTCCAATTCTGAGACCCTTCCTATAGCATTAGATATGATATCCAAGTCCTTCCCATTCCAATCCTGAGACCCTTCCTATAACATGAGATGTGATATCTTAATGCTTCTAATATCAAACTTGAGACCCTCCCTATAGCATGAGATGTGATATCCAAGTCCTTCCCATTCCAATCCTGAGACCCTTCCTATAGCATGAGAAGTGATATCTCAATGCTTCTAATACCAAATCTTAGAACCTTCCTTTATCATGAGATGTGATATCCAGCTCCTTCCCATTCCAATCCTGAGACCCTTCCGATATCATGAGATGTTATATCTCACTGCTTATAACAAACCTGAGACCCTTCCTATAGCATGAGATGTGATATCCAACTTCTTCCCATTCCAATCCTGAGACCCTTCCTATAACATGAGATGTGATGTCTCAATGCTTCTAATACCAAACCTGAGACCCGTCCTATAACATGAGATGATATCCAACTCCTTCCCATTCCAATTCTGAGACCCTTCCGATATCATGAGATGTGATATCTCAATGCTTCTAATATCAAACTTGAGACCCTCCCTATAGCATGAGATGTGATATCCAAGTCCTTCCCATTCCAATCCTGAGACCCTTCCTATAGCATGAGAAGTGATATCTCAATGCTTCTAATACCAAACCTTAGACCCTTCCTTTATCATGAGATGTGATATCCAACTTCTTCCCATTCCAATCCTGAGACCCTTCCTATAGCATGAGATGTGATATCTCAAAGCTCATACCAAACCTGAGACCCTTCCTATAGCATGAGATGTGATATCCAACTTCTTCCCATTCCAATCCTGAGACCCTTCCTATAACATGAGATGTGATGTCTCAATGCTTCTAATACCAAACCTGAGATCTTTCCTATAACATGAGATGATATCCAACTCCTTCCCATTCCAATTCTGAGACCCTTCCTATAGCATTAGATATGATATCCAAGTCCTTCCCATTCCAATCCTGAGACCCTTCCTATAACATGAGATGTGATATCCAACTCCTTCCCATTCCAACCTGAGACCCTTCCTATAGCATGAGATGGGATATCGAACTCCTTCCAAATCCAATACTGATACCCTTCCGATAGCATGAGATGTGATATCCCAATGCTTCTACCAAACCTGAGACCCATACTATGGCATGAGATGTGATATCAAACTCCTTCCCATTCCAATCCTGAGACCCTTCCTATAGCTTGAGATGTGATATCCAACTCCTTCCCATTCCAATTCTGAGACCCTTCCTATACCATGAGACTTGATATCTCAATGCTTCTAATACCAAATCTGAGATCCTTCCTATAGCATGAGATGTGATATCCAACTTCTTCCCATTCCAATCCTGAGACCCTTCCTATAGCATGAGATGTGATATCTCAATGCTACCAAACCTGAGACCCTTCCTATAGCATGAGATGTGATATCCAACTCCTTCCCATTCCAATCCTGAGACACTTCCTATAGCATGAGATGTTTCTCACTGCTTATAACAAACCTGAGACCCTTCCTATAGCATGAGATGTGATATCCAATCCTTCCCATTCCAATCCTGAGACCCTTCCTATATCATGAGATGTGATATCTCAATGCTTCTAATATCAAACTTGAGACCCTCCCTATAGCATGAGATGTGATATCCAAATCCTTCCCATTCCAATCCTGAGACCCTCCCTATAGCATGAGAAGTGATATCTCAATGCTTCTAATACCAAACCTGAGATCCTTCCTATAACATGAGATGTGATATCCAACTCCTTCCCATTCCAATCCTGAGACACTTCCTATAGCATGAGATGTGCTATCCAACTCCTTCCCATTCCAATCCTGAGACTCTTATGATAGCATGAGATGTGATATCTCAATGCCTCTAATACCAAACCTGAGATACTTCCGATAGCATGAGATGTGATATCTCAATGCTTCCAATACCAAACCTGAGATCCTTCCTATAACATGAGATGTGATATCCAAATCCTTCCCTTTCCAAACCTGAGACCCTCCCTTTAGCATGAGATGTGATATCCAACTCCTTCCCATTCCAATCCTGAGACCCTTCTGATAGCATGAGATGTGATATCTCAATGCCTCTAATACCAAACCTGAGATCCTACCTCTAACATGAAATGTGATATCCAACTCCTTCCCTTTCCAAACCTGAGACCCTGCCTAAAGCATGAGATGTGATATCCAAGTCCTTCCCATTCCAATCCCGAGACCCTTCCTATAGCATGTGATGTGATATCTCAATGCTTATACCAAACCTGAGACCCTTCCTATGGCATGAGATGTCATATACAACTCCTTCCCATTCCAATCCTGAGACCCTTCCTATAGCATGAGATGTGATATCTCAATGCTTATACCAAACCTGAGACCCTTCCTATAGCATGAGATGTGATATCCAACTTCTTCCCATTCCAATCCTGAGACCCTTCCTATAGCATGAGATGTGATATCTCAATGCTTATACCAAACCTGAGACTCTTCCTATAGCTTGAGATGTGATATCCAACTCCTTCCCATTCCAATCCTGAGACCCTTCCTATCGCATGAGATGTGATATCTCAATGCTTCTAATACCAAACCTGAGACCCTTCCTATAGCTTGAGATGTGATATCCAACTCCTTCCCCTTCCAAACCTGAGAGCCTTCCCATAGCATGAGATATGATATCCAAGTCCTTCCCATTCCAATCCTGAGACCCTTCCTATAACATGAGATGTGATATCCAACTCCTTCCCATTCCAACCTGAGACCCTTCCTATAGCATGATGGGATATCCAACTCCTTCCAAATCCAATACTGATACCCTTCCGATAGCATGAGATGTGATATCCCAATGCTTCTACCAAACCTGAGACCCATACTATGGCATGAGATGTGATATCAAACTTCTTCCCATTCCAATCCTGAGACCCTTCCTATAGCTTGAGATGTGTTATCCAACTCCTTCCCATTCCAATTCTGAGACCCTATCTATATCATGAGATGTGATATCCAACTCCTTCCCATTCCAATCCTGAGACCCTTCCGATATCATGAGATTTGTTATCTCAATGCTTCTAATATCAAACTTGAGACCCTCCCTATAGCATGAGATGTGACATCCAAGTCCTTCCCATTCCAATCCTGAGACCCTTCCGAAAGCAGAGATGTGATATCTCAATGCTTATACCAAACCTGAGACCCTTCCTATAGCCTGAGATGTCATATACAACTCCTTCCCATTCCAATCCTGAGACCCTTCCTATAGCATGAGATGTGATATCTCAATGCTTATACCAAATCAGAGACCCTTCCTATAGCATGAGATGTGATATCCAACTCCTTCCCATTCCAATCCTGAGACCCTTCATATAGCATGAGAAGTGATATCTCCATGCGTATACCAAACCTGAGACCCTTCCTATAGCATGAGATGTGATATCCAAACCCGTCCCATTCCAATCCTGAGACCCTTCCTATACCATGAGATGTGATATCTCAATGCTTATACCAAACCTGAGAGCCTACCTATAGCATGAGATGTGATGTCCAAGTCCATCCCATTCCAATCCTTAGACCCTTCCTACAGCATGCGATGTGATATCTCAATGATTCTAATACCAAACCAGAGACCCGTCCTATAACATGAGATGGGATATCCAACTTCTTCCCATTCCAATCCTGAGCCACTTCCGATAGCAAAGATGTGATATCTCAATGCTTATACCAAACCTGAGACCCTTCCTATAACATGAGATGTGATATCCAAATCATTCCCATTCCAATCCTGAGACCCTTCCGATAGCATGAGATGTGATATCTCAATGCTTCTAATACCAAACCTGAGATCCTTCCTATAGCATATGTGATATCCAACTCCTTCCCATTCCAAACATGAGACCCTTCCTATAGCAAGAATGTAATATCCAACTCCTACCTATTCCAATCCTGAGACCCTTCCTATAGCATGAGATGTGATATATCAATGCTTCTAATACCAAACCTGAGATCCTTCCTATAGCATGAGATGTGATATCCAACTTCTTCCCATTCCAATCCTGAGACCCTCCCTATAGCATGAGATGTGATATCTCAATGCTTATACCAAACCTGAGACCCTTCCTATAGCATGAGATGTGATATCCAACTTCTTCCCATTCCACTCCTGAGACCCTTCCTATAACATGAGATGTGATGTCTCAATGCTTCTAATACCAAACCTGAGATCCTTCCTATAGCATGAGATGTGATATCCAACTTCTTCCCATTCCAATCCTGAGACCCTTCCTATAGCATGAGATGTGATATCTCAATGCTTATACCAAACCTGAGACCCTTCCTATAGCATGAGATGTGATATCCAACTCCTTCCCATTCCAATTCTGAGACCCTTCCTATAGCATGAGATATGATATCCAAGTCCTTCCCATTCCAATCCTGAGACCCTTCCTATAACATGAGATGTGATATCCAACTCCTTCCCATTCCAACCTGAGACCCTTCCTATAGCATGAGATGGGATATCCAACTCCTTCCAAATCCAATACTGATACCCTTCCGATAGCTTGAGATGTGATATCCAACTCCTTCCCATTCCAATTCTGAGACCCTTCCTATACCATGAGACTTGATATCTCAATGCTTCTAATACCAAATCTGAGATCCTTCCTATAGCATGAGATGTGATATCCAACTTCTTCCCATTCCAATCCTGAGACCCTTCCTATAGCATGAGATGTGATATCTCAATGCTACCAAACCTGAGACCCTTCTATAGCATGAGATGTGATATCCAACTCCTTCCCATTCCAATCCTGAGACACTTCCTATAGCATGAGATGTATCTCACTGCTTATAACAAACCTGAGACCCTTCCTATAGCATGAGATGTGATATCCAATCCTTCCCATTCCAATCCTGAGACCCTTCCTATAGCATGAGATGTGATATCTCAATGCTTCTAATATCAAACTTGAGACCCTCCCTATAGCATATGTGATATCCAAGTCCTTCCCATTCCAATCCTGAGACACTTCCTATAGCATGAGATGTGATATCTCAATGCTTCTAATACCAAACCTGAGACTCTTCCTATAACATGAGATGGGATATCCAACTCCTTCCCATTCCAATCCTGAGACCCTTTCGATTGCAAAGATGTGATATCTCAATGCTTATACCAAACCTGAGACCCTTCCTACGGCATGAGATGTCATATACAACTCCTTCCCATTCCAATCCTGAGACCCTTCCGATAGCATGAGATGTGATATCTCAATGCTTCTAATACCAAATATGAGATGCTTCCTATAGCATGAGATGTGATATCCAACTTCTCCCCATTCCAATCCTGAGACCCTTCCTATAGCATGAGATGTGATATCTCAAAGCTTATACCAAACCTGAGACCCTTCCTATAGCATGAGATGTGATATCCAACTTCTTCCCATTCCAATACTGAGACCCTTCCTATAACATGAGATGTGATGTCTCAATGCTTCTAATACAAAACCTGAGATCTTTCCTATAACATGAAATGATATCCAACTCCTTCCCATTCCAATTCTGAGACCCTTCCTATAGCATTAGATATGATATCCAAGTCCTTCCCATTCCAATCCTGAGACCCTTCCTATAACATGAGATGTGATATCTCAATGCTTCTAATATCAAACTTGAGACCCTCCCTATAGCATGAGATGTGATATCCAAGTCCTTCCCATTCCAATCCTGAGACCCTTCCTATAGCATGAGAAGTGATATCTCAATGCTTCTAATACCAAATCTTAGAACCTTCCTTTATCATGAGATGTGATATCCAGCTCCTTCCCATTCCAATCCTGAGACCCTTCCGATATCATGAGATGTTATATCTCACTGCTTATAACAAACCTGAGACCCTTCCTATAGCATGAGATGTGATATCCAACTTCTTCCCATTCCAATCCTGAGACCCTTCCTATAACATGAGATGTGATGTCTCAATGCTTCTAATACCAAACCTGAGACCCGTCCTATAACATGAGATGATATCCAACTCCTTCCCATTCCAATTCTGAGACCCTTCCGATATCATGAGATGTGATATCTCAATGCTTCTAATATCAAACTTGAGACCCTCCCTATAGCATGAGATGTGATATCCAAGTCCTTCCCATTCCAATCCTGAGACCCTTCCTATAGCATGAGAAGTGATATCTCAATGCTTCTAATACCAAACCTTAGACCCTTCCTTTATCATGAGATGTGATATCCAACTTCTTCCCATTCCAATCCTGAGACCCTTCCTATAGCATGAGACGTGATATCTCAAAGCTCATACCAAACCTGAGACCCTTCCTATAGCATGAGATGTGATATCCAACTTCTTCCCATTCCAATCCTGAGACCCTTCCTATAACATGAGATGTGATGTCTCAATGCTTCTAATACCAAACCTGAGATCTTTCCTATAACATGAGATGATATCCAACTCCTTCCCATTCCAATTCTGAGACCCTTCCTATAGCATTAGATATGATATCCAAGTCCTTCCCATTCCAATCCTGAGACCCTTCCTATAACATGAGATGTGATATCCAACTCCTTCCCATTCCAACCTGAGACCCTTCCTATAGCATGATGGGATATCCAACTCCTTCCAAATCCAATACTGATACCCTTCCGATAGCATGAGATGTGATATCCCAATGCTTCTACCAAACCTGAGACCCATACTATGGCATGAGATGTGATATCAAACTTCTTCCCATTCCAATCCTGAGACCCTTCCTATAGCTTGAGATGTGATATCCAACTCCTTCCCATTCCAATTCTGAGACCCTTCCTATACCATGAGACTTGATATCTCAATGCTTCTAATACCAAATCTGAGATCCTTCCTATAGCATGAGATGTGATATCCAACTTCTTCCCATTCCAATCCTGAGACCCTTCCTATAGCATGAGATGTGATATCTCACTGCTACCAAACCTGAGACCCTTCCTATAGCATGAGATGTGATATCCAACTCCTTCCCATTCCAATCCTGAGACACTTCCTATAGCATGAGATGTTTCTCACTGCTTATAACAAACCTGAGACCCTTCCTATAGCATGAGATGTGATATCCAATCCTTCCCATTCCAATCCTGAGACCCTTCCTATAGCATGAGATGTGATATCTCAATGCTTCTAATATCAAACTTGAGACCCTCCCTATAGCATATGTGATATCCAAGTCCTTCCCATTCCAATCCTGAGACACTTCCTATAGCATGAGATGTGATATCTCAATGCTTCTAATACCAAACCTGAGACTCTTCCTATAACATGAGATGGGATATCCAACTCCTTCCCATTCCAATCCTGAGACCCTTTCGATTGCAAAGATGTGATATCTCAATGCTTATACCAAACCTGAGACCCTTCCTACGGCATGAGATGTCATATACAACTCCTTCCCATTCCAATCCTGAGACCCTTCCGATAGCATGAGATGTGATATCTCAATGCTTCTAATACCAAATCTGAGATGCTTCCTATAGCATGAGATGTGATATCCAACTTCTCCCCATTCCAATCCTGAGACCCTTCCTATAGCATGAGATGTGATATCTCAAAGCTTATACCAAACCTGAGACCCTTCCTATAGCATGAGATGTGATATCCAACTTCTTCCCATTCCAATACTGAGACCCTTCCTATAACATGAGATGTGATGTCTCAATGCTTCTAATACAAAACCTGAGATCTTTCCTATAACATGAGATGATATCCAACTCCTTCCCATTCCAATTCTGAGACCCTTCCTATAGCATTAGATATGATATCCAAGTCCTTCCCATTCCAATCCTGAGACCCTTCCTATAACATGAGATGTGATATCTCAATGCTTCTAATATCAAACTTGAGACCCTCCCTATAGCATGAGATGTGATATCCAAGTCCTTCCCATTCCAATCCTGAGACCCTTCCTATAGCATGAGAAGTGATATCTCAATGCTTCTAATACCAAATCTTAGAACCTTCCTTTATCATGAGATGTGATATCCAGCTCCTTCCCATTCCAATCCTGAGACCCTTCCGATATCATGAGATGTTATATCTCACTGCTTATAACAAACCTGAGACCCTTCCTATAGCATGAGATGTGATATCCAACTTCTTCCCATTCCAATCCTGAGACCCTTCCTATAACATGAGATGTGATGTCTCAATGCTTCTAATACCAAACCTGAGACCCGTCCTATAACATGAGATGATATCCAACTCCTTCCCATTCCAATTCTGAGACCCTTCCGATATCATGAGATGTGATATCTCAATGCTTCTAATATCAAACTTGAGACCCTCCCTATAGCATGAGATGTGATATCCAAGTCCTTCCCATTCCAATCCTGAGACCCTTCCTATAGCATGAGAAGTGATATCTCAATGCTTCTAATACCAAACCTTAGACCCTTCCTTTATCATGAGATGTGATATCCAACTTCTTCCCATTCCAATCCTGAGACCCTTCCTATAGCATGAGATGTGATATCTCAAAGCTCATACCAAACCTGAGACCCTTCCTATAGCATGAGATGTGATATCCAACTTCTTCCCATTCCAATCCTGAGACCCTTCCTATAACATGAGATGTGATGTCTCAATGCTTCTAATACCAAACCTGAGATCTTTCCTATAACATGAGATGATATCCAACTCCTTCCCATTCCAATTCTGAGACCCTTCCTATAGCATTAGATATGATATCCAAGTCCTTCCCATTCCAATCCTGAGACCCTTCCTATAACATGAGATGTGATATCCAACTCCTTCCCATTCCAACCTGAGACCCTTCCTATAGCATGAGATGGGATATCGAACTCCTTCCAAATCCAATACTGATACCCTTCCGATAGCATGAGATGTGATATCCCAATGCTTCTACCAAACCTGAGACCCATACTATGGCATGAGTTGTGATATCAAACTCCTTCCCATTCCAATCCTGAGACCCTTCCTATAGCTTGAGATGTGATATCCAACTCCTTCCCATTCCAATTCTGAGACCCTTCCTATACCATGAGACTTGATATCTCAATGCTTCTAATACCAAATCTGAGATCCTTCCTATAGCATGAGATGTGATATCCAACTTCTTCCCATTCCAATCCTGAGACCCTTCCTATAGCATGAGATGTGATATCTCAATGCTACCAAACCTGAGACCCTTCCTATAGCATGAGATGTGATATCCAACTCCTTCCCATTCC
Organism: Ambystoma mexicanum; assembly: GCF_040938575.1. Taxonomy (NCBI): domain Eukaryota; kingdom Metazoa; phylum Chordata; class Amphibia; order Caudata; family Ambystomatidae; genus Ambystoma; species Ambystoma mexicanum. Next base: position 122,002 of record NW_027182329.1, on the reverse strand, counting down.
AATCCTGAGACACTTCCTATAGCATGAGATGTTTCTCACTGCTTATAACAAACCTGAGACCCTTCCTATAGCATGAGATGTGATATCCAATCCTTCCCATTCCAATCCTGAGACCCTTCCTATAGCATGAGATGTGATATCTCAATGCTTCTAATATCAAACTTGAGACCCTCCCTATAGCATATGTGATATCCAAGTCCTTCCCATTCCAATCCTGGGACACTTCCTATAGCATGAGATGTGATATCTCAATGCTTCTAATACCAAACCTGAGACTCTTCCTATAACATGAGATGGGATATCCAACTCCTTCCCATTCCAATCCTGAGACCCTTTCGATTGCAAAGATGTGATATATCAATGCTTATACCAAACCTGAGACCCTTCCTACGGCATGAGATGTCATATACAACTCCTTCCCATTCCAATCCTGAGACCCTTCCGATAGCATGAGATGTGATATCTCAATGCTTCTAATACCAAATCTGAGATGCTTCCTATAGCATGAGATGTGATATCGAACTTCTTCCCATTCCAATCCTGAGACCCTTCCTATAGCATGAGATGTGATATCTCAATGCTTATACCAAACCTGAGACCCTTCCTATAGCATGAGATGTGATATCCAACTTCTTCCCATTCCAATCCTGAGACCCTTCCTATAACATGAGATGTGATGTCTCAATGCTTCTAATACCAAACCTGAGATCTTTCCTATAACATGAGATGTGATATCCAACTCCTTCCCATTCCAATTATGAGACCCTTCCTATAGCATGAGATATGATATCCAAGTCCTTCCCATTCCAATCCTGAGACCCTTCCTATAACATGAGATGGGATATCCAACTCCTTCCAAATCCAATACTGATACCCTTCCGATAGCATGAGATGTGATATCCCAATGCTTCTACCAAACCTGAGACCCATACTATGGCATGAGATGTGATATCAAACTCCTTCCCATTCCAATCCTGAGACCCTTCCTATAGCTTGAGATGTGATATCCAACTCCTTCCCATTCCAATCCTGAGACCCTTCCTATAACATGAGATGTGATATGCAACTCCTTCCCATTCCAACCTGAGACCCTTCCTATAGCATGATGGGATATCCAACTCCTTCCAAATCCAATACTGATACCCTTCCGATAGCATGAGATGTGATATACCAATGCTTCTACCAAACCTGAGACCCATACTATGGCATGAGATGTGATATCAAACTTCTTCCCATTCCAATCCTGAGACCCTTCCTATAGCTTGAGATGTGTTATCCAACTCCTTCCCATTCCAATTCTGAGACCCTTCCTATACCATGAGACTTGATATCTCAATGCTTCTAATACCAAACCTGAGACCCGTCCTATAACATGAGATGTGATATCCAAATCCTTCCCCTTCCAAACCTTAGACCCTTCCTATATCATGAGATGTGATATCCAACTCCTTCCCATTCCAATCCTGAGACCCTTCCGATATCATGAGATTTGTTATCTCAATGCTTCTAATATCAAACTTGAGACCCTCCCTATAGCATGAGATGTGACATCCAAGTCCTTCCCATTCCAATCCTGAGACCCTTCCGATAGCAGAGATGTGATATCTCAATGCTTATACCAAACCTGAGACCCTTCCTATAGCCTGAGATGTCATATACAACTCCTTCCAATTCCAATCCTGAGACCCTTCCTATAGCATGAGATGTGATATCTCAATGCTTATACCAAATCAGAGACCCTTCCTATAGCATGAGATGTGATATCCAACTCCTTCCCATTCCAATCCTGAGACCCTTCCTATAGCATGAGAAGTGATATCTCCATGCGTATACCAAACCTGAGACCCTTCCTATAGCATGAGATGTGATATCCTAATCCGTCCAATTCCAATCCTGAGACCCTTCCTATACCATGAGATGTGATATCTCAATGCTTATACCAAACCTGAGAGCCTACCTATAGCATGAGATGTGATGTCCAAGTCCATCCCATTCCAATCCTTAGACCCTTCCTACAGCATGCGATGTGATATCTCAATGATTCTAATACCAAACCAGAGACCCGTCCTATAACATGAGATGGGATATCCAACTTCTTCCCATTCCAATCCTGAGACCCTTCCTATAGCATGAGATGTGATATCTCAATGCTACCAAACCTGAGACCCTTCCTATAGCATGAGATGTGATATCCAACTCCTTCCCATTCCAATCCTGAGACACTTCCTATAGCATGAGATGTATCTCACTGCTTATAACAAACCTGAGACCCTTCCTATAACATGAGATGTGATATCCAATCCTTCCCATTCCAATCCTGAGACCCTTCCTATAGCATGAGATGTGATATCTCAATGCTTCTAATATCAAACTTGAGACCCTCCCTATAGCATATGTGATATCCAAGTCCTTCCCATTCCAATCCTGAGACACTTCCTATAGCATGAGATGTGATATCTCAATGCTTCTAATACCAAACCTGAGACTCTTCCTATAACATGAGATGGGATATCCAACTCCTTCCCATTCCAATCCTGAGACCCTTTCGATTGCAAAGATGTGATATCTCAATTATTATACCAAACCTGAGACCCTTCCTACGGCATGAGATGTCATATACAACTCCTTCCCATTCCAATCCTGAGACCCTTCCGATAGCATGAGATGTGATATCTCAATGCTTCTAATACCAAATCTGAGATGCTTCCTATAGCATGAGATGTGATATCCAACTTCTTCCCATTCCAATCCTGAGACCCTTCCTATAGCATGAGATGTGATATCTCAATGCTTATACCAAACCTGAGACCCTTCCTATAGCATGAGATGTGATATCCAACTTCTTCCCATTCCAATCCTGAGACCCTTCCTATAACATGAGATGTGATGTCTCAATGCTTCTAATACCAAACCTGAGATCTTTCCTATAACATGAGATGTGATATCCAACTCCTTCCCATTCCAATTATGAGACCCTTCCTATAGCATGAGATATGATATCCAAGTCCTTCCCATTCCAATCCTGAGACCCTTCCTATAACATGAGATGTGACATCCAACTCCTTCCCATTCCAACCTGAGACCCTTCCTATAGCATGAAATGGGATATCCAACTCCTTCCAAATCCAATACTGATACCCTTCCGATAGCATGAGATGTGATATCCCAATGCTTCTACCAAACCTGAGACCCATACTATGGCATGAGATGTGATATCAAACTCCTTCCCATTCCAATCCTGAGACCCTTCCTATAGCTTGAGATGTGATATCCAACTCCTTCCCATTCCAATTCTGAGACCCTTCCTATACCATGAGACTTGATATCTCAATGCTTCTAATACCAAACCTGAGACCCGTCCTATAACATGAGATGTGATATCCAAATCCTTCCCATTCCAATCCTGAGACCCTTCCGATATCATGAGATGTGATATCTCAATGCTTCTAATATCAAACTTGAGACCCTCCCTATAGCATGAGATGTGATAGCCAAGTCCTTCCCATTCCAATCCTGAGACCCTTCCTATAGCATGAGAAGTGATATCTCAATGCTTCTAATACCAAACCTTAGACCCTTCCTTTATCATGAGATGTGATATCCAGCTCATTCCCATTCCAATCCTGAGACCCTTCCGATATCATGAGATGTGATATCTCACTGCTTATAACAAACCTGAGACCCTTCCTATAGCATGAGATGTGATATCCAACTTCTTCCCATTCCAATCCTGAGACCCTTCCTATAACATGAGATGTGATGTCTCAATGCTTCTAATACCAAACCTGAGACCCGTCCTATAACATGAGATGTGATATCCAAATCCTTCCCATTCCAATCCTGAGACCCTTCCTATAGCATGAGAAGTGATATCTCAATGCTTCTAATACCAAACCTAAGACCCTTCCTTTATCATGAGATGTGATATCCAACTTCTTCCCATTCCAATCCTGAGACCCTTCCTATAGCATGAGATGTGATATCTCAAAGCTTATACCAAACCTGAGACCCTTCCTATAGCATGAGATGTGATATCCAACTTCTTCCCATTCCAATCCTGAGACCCTTCCTATAACATGAGATGTGATGTCTCAATGCTTCTAATACCAAACCTGAGATCTTTCCTATAACATGAGATGATATCCAACTCCTTCCCATTCCAATTCTGAGACCCTTCCTATAGCATTAGATATGATATCCAAGTCCTTCCCATTCCAATCCTGAGACCCTTCCTATAACATGAGATGTGATATCCAACTCCTTCCCATTCCAACCTGAGACCCTTCCTATAGCATGAGATGGGCTTTCCAACTCCTTCCAAATCCAATACTGATACCCTTCCGATAGCATGAGATGTGATATCCCAATGCTTCTACCAAACCTGAGACCCATACTATGGCATGAGATGTGATATCAAACTCCTTCCCATTCCAATCCTGAGACCCTTCCTATAGCTTGAGATGTGATATCCAACTCCTTCCCATTACAATTCTGAGACCCTTCCTATACCATGAGACTTGATATCTCAATGCTTCTAATACCAAATCTGAGATCCTTCCTATAGCATGAGATGTGATATCCAACTTCTTCCCATTCCAATCCTGAGACCCTTCCTATAGCATGAGATGTGATATCTCAATGCTACCAAACCTGAGACCCTTCCTATAGCATGAGATGTGATATCCAACTCCTTCCCATTCCAATCCTGAGACACTTCCTATAGCATGAGATGTTTCTCACTGCTTATAACAAACCTGAGACCCTTCCTATAGCATGAGATGTGATATCCAATCCTTCCCATTCCAATCCTGAGACCCTTCCTATAGCATGAGATGTGATATCTCAATGCTTCTAATATCAAACTTGAGACCCTCCCTATAGCATATGTGATATCCAAGTCCTTCCCATTCCAATCCTGAGACACTTCCTATAGCATGAGATGTGATATCTCAATGCTTCTAATACCAAACCTGAGACTCTTCCTATAACATGAGATGGGATATCCAACTCCTTCCCATTCCAATCCTGAGACCCTTTCGATTGCAAAGATGTGATATCTCAATGCTTATACCAAACCTGAGACCCTTCCTACGGCATGAGATGTCATATACAACTCCTTCCCATTCCAATCCTGAGACCCTTCCGATAGCATGAGATGTGATATCTCAATGCTTCTAATACCAAATCTGAGATGCTTCCTATAGCATGAGATGTGATATCCAACTTCTTCCCATTCCAATCCTGAGACCCTTCCTATAGCATGAGATGTGATATCTCAATGCTTATACCAAACCTGAGACCCTTCCTATAGCATGAGAAGTGATATCCAACTTCTTCCCATTCCAATCCTGAGACCCTTCCTATAACATGAGATGTGATGTCTCAATGCTTCTAATACCAAACCTGAGATCTTTCCTATAACATGAGATGTGATATCCAACTCCTTCCCATTCCAATTATGAGACCCTTCCTATAGCATGAGATATGATATCCAAGTCCTTCCCATTCCAATCCTGAGACCCTTCCTATAACATGAGATGTGATATCCAACTCCTTCCCATTCCAACCTGAGACCCTTCCTATAGCATGAAATGGGATATCCAACTCCTTCCAAATCCAATACTGATACCCTTCCGATAGCATGAGATGTGATATCCCAATGCTTCTACCAAACCTGAGACCCATACTATGGCATGAGATGTGATATCAAACTCCTTCCCATTCCAATCCTGAGACCCTTCCTATAGCTTGAGATGTGATATCCAACTCCTTCCCATTCCAATTCTGAGACCCTTCCTATACCATGAGACTTGATATCTCAATGCTTCTAATACCAAACCTGAGACCCGTCCTATAACATGAGATGTGATATCCAAATCCTTCCCTTTCCAATCCTGAGACCCTTCCGATATCATGAGATGTGATATCTCAATGCTTCTAATATCAAACTTGAGACCCTCCCTATAGCATGAGATGTGATATCCAAGTCCTTCCCATTCCAATCCTGAGACCCTTCCTATAGCATGAGAAGTGATATCTCAATGCTTCTAATACCAAACCTTAGACCCTTCCTTTATCATGAGATGTGATATCCAGCTCCTTCCCATTCCAATCCTGAGACCCTTCCGATATCATGAGATGTGATATCTCACTGCTTATAACAAACCTGAGACCCTTCCTATAGCATGAGATGTGATATCCAACTTCTTCCCATTCCAATCCTGAGACCCTTCCTATAACATGAGATGTGATGTCTCAATGCTTCTAATACCAAACCTGAGACCCGTCCTATAACATGAGATGTGATATCCAAATCCTTCCCATTCCAATCCTGAGACCCTTCCGATATCATGAGATGTGATATCTCAATGCTTCTAATATCACACTTGAGACCCTCCCTATAGCATGAGATGTGATATCCCAATGCTTCTACCAAACCTGAGACCCATACTATGGCATGAGATGTGATATCAAACTTCTTCCCATTCCAATCCTGAGACCCTTCCTATAGCTTGAGATGTGTTATCCAACTCCTTCCCATTCCAATTCTGAGACCCTTCCTATACCATGAGACTTGATATCTCAATGCTTCTAATACCAAACCTGAGACCCGTCCTATAACATGAGATGTGATATCCAAATCCTTCCCCTTCCAAACCTTAGACCCTTCCTATATCATGAGATGTGATATCCAACTCCTTCCCATTGCAATCCTGAGACCCTTCCGATATCATGAGATGTGATATCTCAATGCTTATACCAAACCTGAGACCCTTCCTATAGCCTGAGATGTCATATACAACTCCTTCCAATTCCAATCCTGAGACCCTTCCTATAGCATGAGATGTGATATCTCAATGCTTATACCAAATCAGAGACGCTTCCTATAGCATGAGATGTGATATCCAACTCCTTCCCATTCCAATCCTGAGACCCTTCCTATAGCATGAGAAGTGATATCTCCATGCGTATACCAAACCTGAGACCCTTCCTATAGCATGAGATGTGATATCCAAATCCGTCCAATTCCAATCCTGAGACCCTTCCTATACCATGAGATGTGATATCTCAATGCTTATACCAAACCTGAGAGCCTACCTATAGCATGAGATGTGATGTCCAAGTCCATCCCATTCCAATCCTTAGACCCTTCCTACAGCATGCGATGTGATATCTCAATGATTCTAATACCAAACCAGAGACCCGTACTATAACATGAGATGGGATATCCAACTTCTTCCCATTCCAATCCTGAGACCCTTCCTATAGCATGAGATGTGATATCTCAATGCTACCAAACCTGAGACCCTTCCTATAGCATGAGATGTGATATCCAACTCCTTCCCATTCCAATCCTGAGACACTTCCTATAGCATGAGATGTATCTCACTGCTTATAACAAACCTGAGACCCTTCCTATAGCATGAGATGTGATATCCAATCCTTCCCATTCCAATCCTGAGACCCTTCCTATAGCATGAGATGTGATATCTCAATGCTTCTAATATCAAACTTGAGACCCTCCCTATAGCATATGTGATATCCAAGTCCTTCCCATTCCAATCCTGAGACACTTCCTATAGCATGAGATGTGATATCTCAATGCTTCTAATACCAAACCTGAGACTCTTCCTATAACATGAGATGGGATATCCAACTCCTTCCCATTCCAATCCTGAGACCCTTTCGATTGCAAAGATGTGATATCTCAATTCTTATACCAAACCTGAGACCCTTCCTACGGCATGAGATGTCATATACAACTCCTTCCCATTCCAATCCTGAGACCCTTCCGATAGCATGAGATGTGATATCTCAATGCTTCTAATACCAAATCTGAGATGCTTCCTATAGCATGAGATGTGATATCCAACTTCTTCCCATTCCAATCCTGAGACCCTTCCTATAGCATGAGATGTGATATCTCAATGCTTATACCAAACCTGAGACCCTTCCTATAGCATGAGATGTGATATCCAACTTCTTCCCATTCCAATCCTGAGACCCTTCCTATAACATGAGATGTGATGTCTCAATGCTTCTAATACCAAACCTGAGATCTTTCCTATAACATGAGATGTGATATCCAACTCCTTCCCATTCCAATTATGAGACCCTTCCTATAGCATGAGATATGATATCCAAGTCCTTCCCATTCCAATCCTGAGACCCTTCCTATAACATGAGATGTGATATCCAACTCCTTCCCATTCCAACCTGAGACCCTTCCTATAGCATGAAATGGGATATCCAACTCCTTCCAAATCCAATACTGATACCCTTCCGATAGCATGAGATGTGATATCCCAATGCTTCTACCAAACCTGAGACCCATACTATGGCATGAGATGTGATATCAAACTCCTTCCCATTCCAATCCTGAGACCCTTCCTATAGCTTGAGATGTGATATCCAACTCCTTCCCATTCCAATTCTGAGACCCTTCCTATACCATGAGACTTGATATCTCAATGCTTCTAATACCAAACCTGAGACCCGTCCTATAACATGAGATGTGATATCCAAATCCTTCCCATTCCAATCCTGAGACCCTTCCGATATCATGAGATGTGATATCTCAATGCTTCTAATATCAAACTTGAGACCCTCCCTATAGCATGAGATGTGATATCCAAGTCCTTCCCATTCCAATCCTGAGACCCTTCCTATAGCATGAGAAGTGATATCTCAATGCTTCTAATACCAAACCTTAGACCCTTCCTTTATCATGAGATGTGATATCCAGCTCCTTCCCATTCCAATCCTGAGACCCTTCCGATATCATGAGATGTGATATCTCACTGCTTATAACAAACCTGAGACCCTTCCTATAGCATGAGATGTGATATCCAACTTCTTCCCATTCCAATCCTGAGACCCTTCCTATAACATGAGATGTGATGTCTCAATGCTTCTAATACCAAACCTGAGACCCGTCCTATAACATGAGATGTGATATCCAAATCCTTCCCATTCCAATCCTGAGACCCTTCCGATATCATGAGATGTGATATCTCAATGCTTCTAATATCAAACTTGAGACCCTCCCTAGAGCATGAGATGTGATATCCAAGTCCTTCCCATTCCAATCCTGAGACCCTTCCTATAGCATGAGAAGTGATATCTCAATGCTTCTAATACCAAACCTGAGACTCTTCCTATAACATGAGATGGGATATCCAACTCCTTCCCATTCCAATCCTGAGACCCTTTCGATTGCAAAGATGTGATATCTCAATGCTTATACCAAACCTGAGACCCTTCCTACGGCATGAGATGTCATATACAACTCCTTCCCATTCCAATCCTGAGACCCTTCCGATAGCATGAGATGTGATATCTCAATGCTTCTAATACCAAATCTGAGATGCTTCCTATAGCATGAGATGTGATATCCAACTTCTTCCCATTCCAATCCTGAGACCCTTCCTATAGCATGAGATGTGATATCTCAATGCTTATACCAAACCTGAGACCCTTCCTATAGCATGAGATGTGATATCCAACTTCTTCCCATTCCAATCCTGAGACCCTTCCTATAACATGAGATGTGATGTCTCAATGCTTCTAATACCAAACCTGAGATCTTTCCTATAACATGAGATGTGATATCCAACTCCTTCCCATTCCAATTATGAGACCCTTCCTATAGCATGAGATATGATATCCAAGTCCTTCCCATTCCAATCCTGAGACCCTTCCTATAACATGAGATGTGATATCCAACTCCTTCCCATTCCAACCTGAGACCCTTCCTATAGCATGAAATGGGATATCCAACTCCTTCCAAATCCAATACTGATACCCTTCCGATAGCATGAGATGTGATATCCCAATGCTTCTACCAAACCTGAGACCCATACTATGGCATGAGATGTGATATCAAACTCCTTCCCATTCCAATCCTGAGACCCTTCCTATAGCTTGAGATGTGATATCCAACTCCTTCCCATTCCAATTCTGAGACCCTTCCTATACCATGAGACTTGATATCTCAATGCTTCTAATAACAAACCTGAGACCCGTCCTATAACATGAGATGTGATATCCAAATCCTTCCTATTCCAATCCTGAGACCCTTCCGATATCATGAGATGTGATATCTCAATGCTTCTAATATCAAACTTGAGACCCTCCCTATAGCATGAGATGTGATATCCAAGTCCTTCCCATTCCAATCCTGAGACCCTTCCTATAGCATGAGAAGTGATATCTCAATGCTTCTAATACCAAACCTTAGACCCTTCCTTTATCATGAGATGTGATATCCAGCTCCTTCCCATTCCAATCCTGAGACCCTTCCGATATCATGAGATGTGATATCTCACTGCTTATAACAAACCTGAGACCCTTCCTATAGCATGAGATGTGATATCCAACTTCTTCCCATTCCAATCCTGAGACCCTTCCTATAACATGAGATGTGATGTCTCAATGCTTCTAATACCAAACCTGAGACCCGTCCTATAACATGAGATGTGATATCCAAATCCTTCCCATTCCAATCCTGAGACCCTTCCGATATCATGAGATGTGATATCTCAATGCTTCTAATATCACACTTGAGACCCTCCCTATAGCATGAGATGTGATATCCCAATGCTTCTACCAAACCTGAGACCCATACTATGGCATGAGATGTGATATCAAACTTCTTCCCATTCCAATCCTGAGACCCTTCCTATAGCTTGAGATGTGTTATCCAACTCCTTCCCATTCCAATTCTGAGACCCTTCCTATACCATGAGACTTGATATCTCAATGCTTCTAATACCAAACCTGAGACCCGTCCTATAACATGAGATGTGATATCCAAATCCTTCCCCTTCCAAACCTTAGACCCTTCCTATATCATGAGATGTGATATCCAACTCCTTCCCATTGCAATCCTGAGACCCTTCCGATATCATGAGATTTGTTATCTCAATGCTTCTAATATCAAACTTGAGACCCTCCCTATAGCATGAGATGTGACATCCAAGTCCTTCCCATTCCAATCCTGAGACCCTTCCGATAGCAGAGATGTGATATCTCAATGCTTATACCAAACCTGAGACCCTTCCTATAGCCTGAGATGTCATATACAACTCCTTCCAATTCCAATCCTGAGACCCTTCCTATAGCATGAGATGTGATATCTCAATGCTTATACCAAATCAGAGACGCTTCCTATAGCATGAGATGTGATATCCAACTCCTTCCCATTCCAATCCTGAGACCCTTCCTATAGCATGAGAAGTGATATCTCCATGCGTATACCAAACCTGAGACCCTTCCTATAGCATGAGATGTGATATCCAAATCCGTCCAATTCCAATCCTGAGACCCTTCCTATACCATGAGATGTGATATCTCAATGCTTATACCAAACCTGAGAGCCTACCTATAGCATGAGATGTGATGTCCAAGTCCATCCCATTCCAATCCTTAGACCCTTCCTACAGCATGCGATGTGATATCTCAATGATTCTAATACCAAACCAGAGACCCGTCCTATAACATGAGATGGGATATCCAACTTCTTCCCATTCCAATCCTGAGACCCTTCCTATAGCATGAGATGTGATATCTCAATGCTACCAAACCTGAGACCCTTCCTATAGCATGAGATGTGATATCCAACTCCTTCCCATTCCAATCCTGAGACACTTCCTATAGCATGAGATGTATCTCACTGCTTATAACAAACCTGAGACCCTTCCTATAGCATGAGATGTGATATCCAATCCTTCCCATTCCAATCCTGAGACCCTTCCTATAGCATGAGATGTGATATCTCAATGCTTCTAATATCAAACTTGAGACCCTCCCTATAGCATATGTGATATCCAAGTCCTTCCCATTCCAATCCTGAGACACTTCCTATAGCATGAGATGTGATATCTCAATGCTTCTAATACCAAACCTGAGACTCTTCCTATAACATGAGATGGGATATCCAACTCCTTCCCATTCCAATCCTGAGACCCTTTCGATTGCAAAGATGTGATATCTCAATGCTTATACCAAACCTGAGACCCTTCCTACGGCATGAGATGTCATATACAACTCCTTCCCATTCCAATCCTGAGACCCTTCCGATAGCATGAGATGTGATATCTCAATGCTTCTAATACCAAATCTGAGATGCTTCCTATAGCATGAGATGTGATATCCAACTTCTTCCCATTCCAATCCTGAGACCCTTCCTATAGCATGAGATGTGATATCTCAATGCTTATACCAAACCTGAGACCCTTCCTATAGCATGAGATGTGATATCCAACTTCTTCCCATTCCAATCCTGAGACCCTTCCTATAACATGAGATGTGATGTCTCAATGCTTCTAATACCAAACCTGAGATCTTTCCTATAACATGAGATGTGATATCCAACTCCTTCCCATTCCAATTATGAGACCCTTCCTATAGCATGAGATATGATATCCAAGTCCTTCCCATTCCAATCCTGAGACCCTTCCTATAACATGAGATGTGATATCCAACTCCTTCCCATTCCAACCTGAGACCCTTCCTATAGCATGAAATGGGATATCCAACTCCTTCCAAATCCAATACTGATACCCTTCCGATAGCATGAGATGTGATATCCCAATGCTTCTACCAAACCTGAGACCCATACTATGGCATGAGATGTGATATCAAACTCCTTCCCATTCCAATCCTGAGACCCTTCCTATAGCTTGAGATGTGATATCCAACTCCTTCCCATTCCAATTCTGAGACCCTTCCTATACCATGAGACTTGATATCTCAATGCTTCTAATACCAAACCTGAGACCCGTCCTATAACATGAGATGTGATATCCAAATCCTTCCCATTCCAATCCTGAGACCCTTCCGATATCATGAGATGTGATATCTCAATGCTTCTAATATCAAACTTGAGACCCTCCCTATAGCATGAGATGTGATATCCAAGTCCTTCCCATTCCAATCCTGAGACCCTTCCTATAGCATGAGAAGTGATATCTCAATGCTTCTAATACCAAACCTTAGACCCTTCCTTTATCATGAGATGTGATATCCAGCTCCTTCCCATTCCAATCCTGAGACCCTTCCGATATCATGAGATGTGATATCTCACTGCTTATAACAAACCTGAGACCCTTCCTATAGCATGAGATGTGATATCCAACTTCTTCCCATTCCAATCCTGAGACCCTTCCTATAACATGAGATGTGATGTCTCAATGCTTCTAATACCAAACCTGAGACCCGTCCTATAACATGAGATGTGAAATCCAAATCCTTCCCATTCCAATCCTGAGACCCTTCCGATATCATGAGATGTGATATCTCAATGCTTCTAATATCAAACTTGAGACCCTCCCTAGAGCATGAGATGTGATATCCAAGTCCTTCCCATTCCAATCCTGAGACCCTTCCTATAGCATGAGAAGTGATATCTCAATGCTTCTAATACCAAACCTTAGACCCTTCCTTTATCATGAGATGTGATATCCAACTTCTTCCCATTCCAATCCTGAGACCCTTCCTATAGCATGAGATGTGATATCTCAAAGCTTATACCAAACCTGAGACCCTTCCTATAGCATGAGATGTGATATCCAACTTCTTCCCATTCCAATCCTGAGACCCTTCCTATAACATGAGATGTGATGTCTCAATGCTTCTAATACCAAACCTGAGATCTTTCCTATAACATGAGATGATATCCAACTCCTTCCCATTCCAATTCTGAGACCCTTCCTATAGCATTAGATATGATATCCAAGTCCTTCCCATTCCAATCCTGAGACCCTTCCTATTACATGAGATGTGATATCCAACTCCTTCCCATTCCAACCTGAGACCCTTCGTATAGCATGAGATGGGATATCCAACTCCTTCCAAATCCAATACTGATACCCTTCCGATATCATGAGATGTGATATCTCAATGCTTCTAATATCAAACTTGAGACCCTCCCTATAGCATGAGATGTGATATCCAAGTCCTTCCCATTCCAATCCTGAGACCCTTCCTATAGCATGAGAAGTGATATCTCAATGCTTCTAATACCAAACCTTAGACCCTTCCTTTATCATGAGATGTGATATCCAACTTCTTCCCATTCCAATCCTGAAACCCTTCCTATAGCATGAGATGTGATATCTCAAAGCTTATACCAAACCTGAGACCCTTCCTATAGCATGAGATGTGATATCCAACTTCTTCCTATTCCAATCCTGAGACCCTTCCTATAACATGAGATGTGATGTCTCAATGCTTCTAATACCAAACCTGAGATCTTTCCTATAACATGAGATGATATCCAACTCCTTCCCATTCCAATTCTGAGACCCTTCCTATAGCATTAGATAAGATATCCAAGTCCTTCCCATTCCAATCCTGAGACCCTTCCTATAACATGAGATGTGATATCCAACTCCTTCCCATTCCAACCTGAGACCCTTCCTATAGCATGAGATGGGATATCCAACTCCTTCCAAATCCAATACTGATACCCTTCCTATAGCTTGAGATGTGATATCCAACTCCTTCCCATTCCAATTCTGAGACCCTTCCTATACCATGAGACTTGATATCTCAATGCTTCTAATACCAAATCTGAGATCCTTCCTATAGCATGAGATGTGATATCCAACTTCTTCCCATTCCAATCCTGAGACCCTTCCTATAGCATGAGATGTGATATCTCAATGCTACCAAACCTGAGACCCTTCCTATAGCATGAGATGTGATATCCAACTCCTTCCCATTCCAATCCTGAGACACTTCCTATAGCATGAGATGTTTCTCACTGCTTATAACAAACCTGAGACCCTTCCTATAGCATGAGATGTGAGATCCAATCGTTCCCATTCCAATCCTGAGACCCTTCCTATAGCATGAGATGTGATATCTCAATGCTTCTAATATCAAACTTGAGACCCTCCCTATAGCATATGTGATATCCAAGTCCTTCCCATTCCAATCCTGAGACACTTCCTATAGCATGAGATGTGATATCTCAATGCTTCTAATACCAAACCTGAGACTCTTCCTATAACATGAGATGGGATATCCAACTCCTTCCCATTCCAATCCTGAGACCCTTTCGATTGCAAAGATGTGATATCTCAATGCTTATACCAAACCTGAGACCCTTCCTACGGCATGAGATGTCATATACAACTCCTTCCCATTCCAATCCTGAGACCCTTCCGATAGCATGAGATGTGATATCTCAATGCTTCTAATACCAAATCTGAGATGCTTCCTGTAGCATGAGATGTGATATCCAACTTCTTCCCATTCCAATCCTGAGACCCTTCCTATAGCATGAGATGTGATATCTCAATGCTTATACCAAACCTGAGACCCTTCCTATAGCATGAGATGTGATATCCAACTTCTTCCCATTCCAATCCTGAGACCCTTCCTATAACATGAGATGTGATGTCTCAATGCTTCTAATACCAAACCTGAGATCTTTCCTATAACATGAGATGTGATATCCAACTCCTTCCCATTCCAATTATGAGACCCTTCCTATAGCATGAGATATGATATCCAAGTCCTTCCCATTCCAATCCTGAGACCCTTCCTATAACATGAGATGGGATATCCAACTCCTTCCAAATCCAATACTGATACCCTTCCGATAGCATGAGATGTGATATCCCAATGCTTCTACCAAACCTGAGACCCATACTATGGCATGAGATGTGATATCAAACTCCTTCCCATTCCAATCCTGAGACCCTTCCTATAGCTTGAGATGTGATATCCAACTCCTTCCCATTCCAATCCTGAGACCCTTCCTATAACATGAGATGTGATATCCAACTCCTTCCCATTCCAATCCTGAGACCCGTCCTATAACATGAGATGTGATATCCAAATCCTTCCCATTCCAATCCTGAGACCCTTCCGATATCATGAGATGTGATATCTCAATGCTTCTAATATCAAACTTGAGAACCTCCCTATAGCATGAGATGTGATATCCAAGTCCTTCCCATTCCAATCCTGAGACCCTTCCTATAGCATGAGAAGTGATATCTCAATGCTTCTAATACCAAACCTTAGACCCTTCCTTTATCATGAGATGTGATATCCAGCTCCTTCCCATTCCAATCCTGAGACCCTTCCGATATCATGAGATGTGATATCTCACTGCTTATACCAAACCTGAGACCCTTCCTATAGCATGAGATGTGATATCCAACTTCTTCCCATTCTAATCCTGAGACCCTTCCTATAACATGAGATGTGATGTCTCAATGCTTCTAATACCAAACCTGAGATCTTTCCTATAACATGAGATGTGATATCCAACTCCTTCCCATTCCAATTATGAGACCCTTCCTATAGCATGAGATATGATATCCAAGTCCTTCCCATTCCAATCCTGAGACCCTTTCTATAACATGAGATGGGATATCCAACTCCTTCCAAATCCAATACTGATACCCTTCCGATAGCATGAGATGTGATATCCCAATGCTTCTACCAAACCTGAGACCCATACTATGGCATGAGATGTGATATCAAACTCCTTCCCATTCCAATCCTGAGACCCTTCCTATAGCTTGAGATGTGATATCCAACTCCTTCCCATTCCAATCCTGAGACCCTTCCTATAACATGAGATGTGATATCCAACTCCTTCCCATTCCAACCTGAGACCCTTCCTTTAGCATGAGATGGGATATCCAACTCCTTCCAAATCCAATACTGATACCCTTCCGATAGCATGAGATGTGATATCCCAATGCTTCTACCAAACCTGAGACCCATACTATGGCATGAGATGTGATATCAAACTCCTTCCCATTCCAATCCTGAGACCCGTCCTATAACATGAGATGTGATATCCAAATCCTTCCCATTCCAATCCTGAGACCCTTCCGATATCATGAGATGTGATATCTCAATGCTTCTAATATCAAACTTGAGAACCTCCCTATAGCATGAGATGTGATATCCAAGTCCTTCCCATTCCAATCCTGAGACCCTTCCTATAGCATGAGAAGTGATATCTCAATGCTTCTAATACCAAACCTTAGACCCTTCCTTTATCATGAGATGTGATATCCAGCTCCTTCCCATTCCAATCCTGAGACCCTTCCGATATCATGAGATGTGATATCTCACTGCTTATAACAAACCTGAGACCCTTCCTATAGCATGAGATGTGATATCCAACTTCTTCCTATTCCAATCCTGAGACCCTTCCTATAACATGAGATGTGATGTCTCAATGCTTCTAATACCAAACCTGAGACCCGTCCTATAACATGAGATGTGATATCCAAATCCTTCCCATTCCAATCCTGAGACCCTTCCGATATCATGAGATGTGATATCTCAATGCTTCTAATATCAAACTTGAGACCCTCCCTATAGCATGAGATGGGATATCCAAGTCCTTCCCATTCCAATCCTGAGACCCTTCCTATAGCATGAGATGTGATATCCCAATGCTTCTACCAAACCTGAGACCCATACTATGGCATGAGATGTGATATCAAACTCCTTCCCATTCCAATCCTGAGACCCGTCCTATAACATGAGATGTGATATCCAAATCCTTCCCATTCCAATCCTGAGACCCTTCCGATATCATGAGATGTGATATCTCAATGCTTCTAATATCAAACTTGAGAACCTCCCTATAGCATGAGATGTGATATCCAAGTCCTTCCCATTCCAATCCTGAGACCCTTCCTATAGCATGAGAAGTGATATCTCAATGCTTCTAATACCAAACCTTAGACCCTTCCTTTATCATGAGATGTGATATCCAGCTCCTTCCCATTCCAATCCTGAGACCCTTCCGATATCATGAGATGTGATATCTCACTGCTTATAACAAACCTGAGACCCTTCCTATAGCATGAGATGTGATATCCAACTTCTTCCCATTCCAATCCTGAGACCCTTCCTATAACATGAGATGTGATGTCTCAATGCTTCTACCAAACCTGAGACCCTTCCTACGGCATGAGATGTCATATACAACTCCTTCCCATTCCAATCCTGAGACCCTTCCGATAGCATGAGATGTGATATCTCAATGCTTCTAATACCAAATCTGAGATGCTTCCTATAGCATGAGATGTGATATCCAACTTCTTCCCATTCCAATCCTGAGACCCTTCCTATAGCATGAGATGTGATATCTCAATGCTTATACCAAACCTGAGACCCTTCCTATAGCATGAGATGTGATATCCAACGTCTTCCCATTCCAATCCTGAGACCCTTCCTATAACATGAGATGTGATGTCTCAATGCTTCTAATACCAAACCTGAGATCTTTCCTATAACATGAGATGTGATATCCAACTCCTTCCCATTCCAATTATGAGACCCTTCCTATAGCATGAGATATGATATCCAAGTCCTTCCCATTCCAATCCTGAGACCCTTCCTATAACATGAGATGGGATATCCAACTCCTTCCCAATCCAATACTGATACCCTTCCGATAGCATGAGATGTGATATCCCAATGCTTCTACCAAACCTGAGACCCATACTATGGCATGAGATGTGATATCAAACTCCTTCCCATTCCAATCCTGAGACCCTTCCTATAGCTTGAGATGTGATATCCAACTCCTTCCCATTCCAATCCTGAGACCCTTCCTATAACATGAGATGTGATATCCAACTTCTTCCCATTCCAACCTGAGACCCTCCCTTTAGCATGAGATGGGATATCCAACTCCTTCCAAATCCAATACTGATACCCTTCCGATAGCATGAGATGTGATATCCCAATGCTTCTACCAAACCTGAGACCCATACTATGGCATGAGATGTGATATCAAACTCCTTCCCATTCCAATCCTGAGACCCGTCCTATAACATGAGATGTGATATCCAAATCCTTCCCATTCCAATCCTGAGACCCTTCCGATATCATGAGATGTGATATCTCAATGCTTCTAATATCAAACTTGAGACCCTCCCTATAGCATGAGATGTGATATCCAAGTCCTTCCCATTCCAATCCTGAGACCCTTCCTATAGCATGAGAAGTGATATCTCAATGCTTCTAATACCAAACCTTAGATCCTTCCTTTATCATGAGATGTGATATCCAACTCCTTCCCATTCCAATCCTGAGACCCTTCCGATATCATGAGATGTGATATCTCAATGCTTCTAATATCAAACTTGAGACCCTCCCTATAGCATGAGATGTGATATCCAAATACTTCCCATTCCAATCCTGAGACCCTCCCTATAGCATGAGAAGTGATATCTCAATGCTTCTAATACCAAACCTGAGATCCTTCCTATAACATGAGATGTGATATCCAACTCCTTCCCATTCCAATCCTGAGACACTTCCTATAGAATGAGATGTGCTATCCAACTCCTTCCCATTCCAATCCTGAGACTCTTATGATAGCATGAGATGTGATATCTCAATGCCTCTAATACCAAACCTGAGATACTTCCGATAGCATGAGATGTGATATCTCAATGCTTCTAATACCAAACCTGAGATCCTTCCTATAACATGAGATGTGATATCCAAATCCTTCCCTTTCCAAACCTGAGACCCTCCCTTTAGCATGAGATGTGATATCCAACTCCTTCCCATTCCAATCCTGAGACCCTTCTGATAGCATGAGATGTGATATCTCAATGCCTCTAATACCAAACCTGAGATCCTACCTCTAACATGAAATGTGATATCCAACTCCTTCCCTTTCCAAACCTGAGACCCTGCCTATAGCATGAGATGTGATATCCAAGTCCTTCCCATTCCAATCCCGAGACCCTTCCTATAGCATGTGATGTGATATCTCAATGCTTATACCAAACCTGAGACCCTTCCTATGGCATGAGATGTCATATACAACTCCTTCCCATTCCAATCCTGAGACCCTTCCTATAGCATGAGATGTGATATCTCAATGCTTATACCAAACCTGAGACCCTTCCTATAGCATGAGATGTGATATCCAACTTCTTCCCATTCCAATCCTGAGACCCTTCCTATAACATGAGATTTGATGTCTCAATGCTTCTAATACCTAACCTGAGATCTTTCCTATAACATGAGATGTGATATCCAACTCCTTCCCATTCCAATTCTGAGACCCTTCCTATAGCATGAGATGTGATATCTCAATGCTTATACCAAACCTGAGACCCTTCCTATAGCTTGAGATGTGATATCCAACTCCTTCCCATTCCAATCCTGAGACCCTTCCTATAACATGAGATGTGATATCCAACTCCTTCCCATTCCAACCTGAGACCCTTCCTTTAGCATGAGATGGGATATCCAACTCCTTCCAAATCCAATACTGATACCCTTCCGATAGCATGAGATGTGATACCCCAATGCTTCTACCAAACCTGAGACCCATACTATGGCATGAGATGTGATATCAAACTCCTTCCCATTCCAATCCTGAGACCCGTCCTATAACATGAGATGTGATATCCAAATCCTTCCCATTCCAATCCTGAGACCCTTCCGATATCATGAGATGTGATATCTCAATGCTTCTAATATCAAACTTGAGACCCTCCCTATAGCATGAGATGTGATATCCAGCTCCTTCCCATTCCAATCCTGAGACTCTTCCGATATCATGAGATGTGATATCTCACTGCTTATAACAAACCTGAGACCCTTCCTATAGCATGAGATGTGATATCCAACTCCTTCCCATTCCAATTCTGAGACCCTTCCTATAGCATGAGATGTGATATCTCAATGCTTATACCAAACCTGAGACCCTTCCTATAGCTTGAGATGTGATATCCAACTCCTTCCCATTCCAATCCTGAGACCCTTCCTATAACATGAGATGTGATATCCAACTCCTTCCCATTCCAACCTGAGACCCTTCCTTTAGCATGAGATGGGATATCCAACTCCTTCCAAATCCAATACTGATACCCTTCCGATAGCATGAGATGTGATATCCCAATGCTTCTACCAAACCTGAGACCCATACTATGGCATGAGATGTGATATCAAACTCCTTCCCATTCCAATCCTGAGACCCTTCCTATAGCATGAGATGTGATATCTCAATGCTACCAAACCTGAGACCCTTCCTATAGCATGAGATGTGATATCCAACTCCTTCCCATTCCAATCCTGAGACACTTCCTATAGCATGAGATGTTTCTCACTGCTTATAACAAACCTGAGACCCTTCCTATAGCATGAGATGTGATATCCAATCCTTCCCATTCCAATCCTGAGACCCTTCCTATAGCATGAGATGTCATATATCTCAATGCTTCTAATATCAAACTTGAGACCCTCCCTATAGCATATGTGATATCCAAGTCCTTCCCATTCCAATCCTTAGACACTTCCTATAGCATGAGATGTGATATCTCAATGCTTATACCAAACCTGAGACCATTCCTATAGCATGAGATGTGATATCCAACTTCTTCCCATTCCAATCCTGAGACCCTTCCTATAACATGAGATGTGATGTCTCAATGCTTCTAATACCAAACCTGAGATCTTTCCTATAACATGAGATGTGATATCCAACTCCTTCCCATTCCAATTATGAGACCCTTCCTATAGCATGAGATATGATATCCAAGTCCTTCCCATTCCAATCCTGAGACCCTTCCTATAACATGAGATGGGATATCCAACTCCTTCCAAATCCAATACTGGTACCCTTCCGATAGCATGAGATGTGATATCCCAATGCTTCTACCAAACCTGAGACCCATACTATGGCATGAGATGTGATATCAAACTCCTTCCCATTCCAATCCTGAGACCCTTCCTATAGCTTGAGATGTGATATCCAACTCCTTCCCATTCCAATCCTGAGACCCTTCCTATAACATGAGATGTGATATCCAACTCCTTCCCATTCCAACCTGAGACCCTTCCTTTAGCATGAGATGGGATATCCAACTCCTTCCAAATCCAATACTGATACCCTTCCGATAGCATGAGATGTGATATCCCAATGCTTCTACCAAACCTGAGACCCATACTATGGCATGAGATGTGATATCAAACTCCTTCCCATTCCAATCCTGAGACCCGTCCTATAACATGAGATGTGATATCCAAATCCTTCCCATTCCAATCCTGAGACCCTTCCGATATCATGAGATGTGATATCTCAATGCTTCTAATATCAAACTTGAGAACCTCCCTATAGCATGAGATGTGATATCCAAGTCCTTCCCATTCCAATCCTGAGACCCTTCCTATAGCATGAGAAGTGATATCTCAATGCTTCTAATACCAAACCTTAGACCCTTCCTTTATCATGAGATGTGATATCCAGCTCCTTCCCATTCCAATCCTGAGACCCTTCCGATATCATGAGATGTGATATCTCACTGCTTATAACAAACCTGAGACCCTTCCTATAGCATGAGATGTGATATCCAACTTCTTCCCATTCCAATCCTGAGACCCTTCCTATAACATGAGATGTGATTTCTCAATGCTTCTAATACCAAACCTGAGACCCGTCCTATAACATGAGATGTGATATCCAAATCCTTCCCATTCCAATCCTGAGACCCTTCCGATATCATGAGATGTGATATCTCAATGCTTCTAATATCAAACTTGAGACCCTCCCTATAGCATGAGATGTGATATCCAAGTCCTTCCCATTCCAATCCTGAGACCCTTCCTATAGCATGAGAAGTGATATCTCAATGCTTCTAATACCAAACCTTAGACCCTTCCTTTATCATGAGATGTGATATCCAACCTCTTCCCATTCCAATCAAGAAACCCTTCCTATAGCATGGGATGTGATATCTCAAAGCTTATACCAAACCTGAGACCCTTCCTATAGCATGAGATGTGACATCCAACTTCTTCCCATTCCAATCCTGAGACCCTTCCTATAACATGAGATGTGATGTCTCAATGCTTCTAATACCAAACCTGAGATCTTTCCTATAACATGAGATGATATCCAACTCCTTCCCATTCCAATTCTGAGACCCTTCCTATAGCATTAGATATGATATCCAAGTCCTTCCCATTCCAATCCTGAGACCCTTCCTATAACATGAGATGTGATATCCAACTCCTTCCCATTCCAACCTGAGACCCTTCCTATAGCATGAGATGGGATATCCAACTCCTTCCAAATCCAATACTGATACCCTTCCTATAGCTTGAGATTTGATATCCAACTCCTTCCCATTCCAATTCTGAGACCCTTCCTATACCATGAGACTTGATATCTCAATGCTTCTAATACCAAATCTGAGATCCTTCCTATAGCATGAGATGTGATATCCAACTTCTTCCCATTCCAATCCTGAGACCCTTCCTATAGCATGAGATGTGATATCTCAATGCTACCAAACCTGAGACCCTTCCTATAGCATGAGATGTGATATCCAACTCCTTCCCATTCCAATCCTGAGACACTTCCTATAGCATGAGATGTTTCTCACTGCTTATAACAAACCTGAGACCCTTCCTATAGCATGAGATGTGATATCCGATCCTTCCCATTCCAATCCTGAGACCCTTCCTATAGCATGAGATGTGATATCTCAATGCTTCTAATATCAAACCTGAGACCCTCCCTATAGCATATGTGATATCCAAGTCCTTCCCATTCCAATCCTGAGACACTTCCTATAGCATGAGATGTGATATCTCAATGCTTCTAATACCAAACCTGAGACTCTTCCTATAACATGAGATGGGATATCCAACTCCTTCCCATTCCAATCCTGAGACCCTTTCGATTGCAAAGATGTGATATCTCAATGCTTATACCAAACCTGAGACCCTTCCTACGGCATGAGATGTCATATACAACTCCTTCCCATTCCAATCCTGAGACCCTTCCGATAGCATGAGATGTGATATCTCAATGCTTCTAATACCAAATCTGAGATGCTTCCTATAGCATGAGATGTGATATCCAACTTCTTCCCATTCCAATCCTGAGACCCTTCCTATAGCATGAGATGTGATATCTCAATGCTTATACCAAACCTGAGACCCTTCCTATAGCATGAGATGTGATATCCAACTTCTTCCCATTCCAATCCTGAGACCCTTCCTATAACATGAGATGTGATGTCTCAATGCTTCTAATACCAAACCTGAGATCTTTCCTATAACATGAGATGTGATATCCAACTCCTTCCCATTCCAATTATGAGACCCTTCCTATAGCATGAGATATGATATCCAAGTCCTTCCCATTCCAATCCTGAGACCCTTCCTATAACATGAGATGGGATATCCAACTCCTTCCAAATCCAATACTGATACCCTTCCGATAGCATGAGATGTGATATCCCAATGCTTCTACCAAACCTGAGACCCATACTATGGCATGAGATGTGATATCAAACTCCTTCCCATTCCAATCCTGAGACCCTTCCTATAGCTTGAGATGTGATATCCAACTCCTTCCCATTCCAATCCTGAGACCCTTCCTATAACATGAGATGTGATATCCAACTCCTTCCCATTCCAATCCTGAGACCCGTCCTATAACATGAGATGTGATATCCAAATCCTTCCCATTCCAATCCTGAGACCCTTCCGATATCATGAGATGTGATATCTCAATGCTTCTAATATCAAACTTGAGAACCTCCCTATAGCATGAGATGTGATATCCAAGTCCTTCCCATTCCAATCCTGAGACCCTTCCTATAGCATGAGAAGTGATATCTCAATGCTTCTAATACCAAACCTTAGACCCTTCCTTTATCATGAGATGTGATATCCAGCTCCTTCCCATTCCAATCCTGAGACCCTTCCGATATCATGAGATGTGATATCTCACTGCTTATACCAAACCTGAGACCCTTCCTATAGCATGAGATGTGATATCCAACTTCTTCCCATTCCAATCCTGAGACCCTTCCTATAACATGAGATGTGATGTCTCAATGCTTCTAATACCAAACCTGAGATCTTTCCTATAACATGAGATGTGATATCCAACTCCTTCCCATTCCAATTATGAGACCCTTCCTATAGCATGAGATATGATATCCAAGTCCTTCCCATTCCAATCCTGAGACCCTTCCTATAACATGAGATGGGATATCCAACTCCTTCCAAATCCAATACTGATACCCTTCCGATAGCATGAGATGTGATATCCCAATGCTTCTACCAAACCTGAGACCCATACTATGGCATGAGATGTGATATCAAACTCCTTCCCATTCCAATCCTGAGACCCTTCCTATAGCTTGAGATGTGATATCCAACTCCTTCCCATTCCAATCCTGAGACCCTTCCTATAACATGAGATGTGATATCCAACTCCTTCCCATTCCAACCTGAGACCCTTCCTTTAGCATGAGATGGGATATCCAACTCCTTCCAAATCCAATACTGATACCCTTCCGATAGCATGAGATGTGATATCCCAATGCTTCTACCAAACCTGAGACCCATACTATGGCATGAGATGTGATATCAAACTCCTTCCCATTCCAATCCTGAGACCCGTCCTATAACATGAGATGTGATATCCAAATCCTTCCCATTCCAATCCTGAGACCCTTCCGATATCATGAGATGTGATATCTCAATGCTTCTAATATCAAACTTGAGAACCTCCCTATAGCATGAGATGTGATATCCAAGTCCTTCCCATTCCAATCCTGAGACCCTTCCTATAGCATGAGAAGTGATATCTCAATGCTTCTAATACCAAACCTTAGACCCTTCCTTTATCATGAGATGTGATATCCAGCTCCTTCCCATTCCAATCCTGAGACCCTTCCGATATCATGAGATGTGATATCTCACTGCTTATAACAAACCTGAGACCCTTCCTATAGCATGAGATGTGATATCCAACTTCTTCCCATTCCAATCCTGAGACCCTTCCTATAACATGAGATGTGATGTCTCAATGCTTCTAATACCAAACCTGAGACCCGTCCTATAACATGAGATGTGATATCCAAATCCTTCCCATTCCAATCCTGAGACCCTTCCGATATCATGAGATGTGATATCTCAATGCTTCTAATATCAAACTTGAGACCCTCCCTATAGCAAGAGATGGGATATCCAAGTCCTTCCCATTCCAATCCTGAGACCCTTCCTATAGCATGAGATGTGATATCCCAATGCTTCTACCAAACCTGAGACCCATACTATGGCATGAGATGTGATATCAAACTCCTTCCCATTCCAATCCTGAGACCCGTCCTATAACATGAGATGTGATATCCAAATCCTTCCCATTCCAATCCTGAGACCCTTCCGATATCATGAGATGTGATATCTCAATGCTTCTAATATCAAACTTGAGAACCTCCCTATAGCATGAGATGTGATATCCAAGTCCTTCCCATTCCAATCCTGAGACCCTTCCTATAGCATGAGAAGTGATATCTCAATGATTCTAATACCAAACCTTAGACCCTTCCTTTATCATGAGATGTGATATCCAGCTCCTTCCCATTCCAATCCTGAGACCCTTCCGATATCATGAGATGTGATATCTCACTGCTTATAACAAACCTGAGACCCTTCCTATAGCATGAGATGTGATATCCAACTTCTTCCCATTCCAATCCTGAGACCCTTCCTATAGCATGAGATGTGATATCCCAATGCTTCTACCAAACCTGAGACCCATACTATGGCATGAGATGTGATATCAAACTCCTTCCCATTCCAATCCTGAGACCCGTCCTATAACATGAGATGTGATATCCAAATCCTTCCCATTCCAATCCTGAGACCCTTCCGATATCATGAGATGTGATATCTCAATGCTTCTAATATCAAACTTGAGAACCTCCCTATAGCATGAGATGTGATATCCAAGTCCTTCCCATTCCAATCCTGAGACCCTTCCTATAGCATGAGAAGTGATATCTCAATGCTTCTAATACCAAACCTTAGACCCTTCCTTTATCATGAGATGTGATATCCAGCACCTTCCCATTCCAATCCTGAGACCCTTCCGATATCATGAGATGTGATATCTCACTGCTTATAACAAACCTGAGACCCTTCCTATAGCATGAGATGTGATATCCAACTTCTTCCCATTCCAATCCTGAGACCCTTCCTATAACATGAGATGTGATGTCTCAATGCTTCTACCAAACCTGAGACCCTTCCTACGGCATGAGATGTCATATACAACTCCTTCCCATTCCAATCCTGAGACCCTTCCGATAGCATGAGATGTGATATCTCAATGCTTCTAATACCAAATCTGAGATGCTTCCTATAGCATGAGATGTGATATCCAACTTCTTCCCATTCCAATCCTGAGACCCTTCCTATAGCATGAGATGTGATATCTCAATGCTTATACCAAACCTGAGACCCTTCCTATAGCATGAGATGTGATATCCAACTTCTTCCCATTCCAATCCTGAGACCCTTCCTATAACATGAGATGTGATGTCTCAATGCTTCTAATACCAAACCTGAGATCTTTCCTATAACATGAGATGTGATATCCAACTCCTTCCCATTCCAATTATGAGACCCTTCCTATAGCATGAGATATGATATCCAAGTCCTTCCCATTCCAATCCTGAGACCCTTCCTATAACATGAGATGGGATATCCAACTCCTTCCGAATCCAATACTGATACCCTTCCGATAGCATGAGATGTGATATCCCAATGCTTCTACCAAACCTGAGACCCATACTATGGCATGAGATGTGATATCAAACTCCTTCCCATTCCAATCCTGAGACCCTTCCTATAGCTTGAGATGTGATATCCAACTCCTTCCCATTCCAATCCTGAGACCCTTCCTATAACATGAGATGTGATATCCAACTCCTTCCCATTCCAACCTGAGACCCTTCCTTTAGCATGAGATGGGATATCCAACTCCTTCCAAATCCAATACTGATACCCTTCCGATAGCATGAGATGTGATATCCCAATGCTTCTACCAAACCTGAGACCCATACTATGGCATGAGATGTGATATCAAACTCCTTCCCATTCCAATCCTGAGACCCGTCCTATAACATGAGATGTGATATCCAAATCCTTCCCATTCCAATCCTGAGACCCTTCCGATATCATGAGATGTGATATCTCAATGCTTCTAATATCAAACTTGAGACCCTCCCTATAGCATGAGATGTGATATCCAAGTCCTTCCCATTCCAATCCTGAGACCCTTCCTATAGCATGAGAAGTGATATCTCAATGCTTCTAATACCAAACCTTAGATCCTTCCTTTATCATGAGATGTGATATCCAACTCCTTCCCATTCCAATCCTGAGACCCTTCCGATATCATGAGATGTGATATCTCAATGCTTCTAATATCAAACTTGAGACCCTCCCTATAGCATGAGATGTGATATCCAAATACTTCCCATTCCAATCCTGAGACCCTTCCGATATCATGAGATGTGATATCTCACTGCTTATAACAAACCTGAGACCCTTCCTATAGCATGAGATGTGATATCCAACTTCTTCCCATTCCAATCCTGAG
The DNA here is from genome assembly GCF_040938575.1 of Ambystoma mexicanum. NCBI lineage: Eukaryota > Metazoa > Chordata > Amphibia > Caudata > Ambystomatidae > Ambystoma > Ambystoma mexicanum. The sequence continues at coordinate 93,579 of NW_027182329.1, read as the reverse complement.
ACCCTTCCTATAACATGAGATGTGATGTCTCAATGCTTCTACCAAACCTGAGACCCTTCCTACGGCATGAGATGTCATATACAACTCCTTCCCATTCCAATCCTGAGACCCTTCCGATAGCATGAGATGTGATATCTCAATGCTTCTAATACCAAATCTGAGATGCTTCCTATAGCATGAGATGTGATATCCAACTTCTTCCCATTCCAATCCTGAGACCCTTCCTATAGCATGAGATGTGATATCTCAATGCTTATACCAAACCTGAGACCCTTCCTATAGCATGAGATGTGATATCCAACTTCTTCCCATTCCAATCCTGAGACCCTTCCTATAACATGAGATGTGATGTCTCAATGCTTCTAATACCAAACCTGAGATCTTTCCTATAACATGAGATGTGATATCCAACTCCTTCCCATTCCAATTATGAGACCCTTCCTATAGCATGAGATATGATATCCAAGTCCTTCCCATTCCAATCCTGAGACCCTTCCTATAACATGAGATGGGATATCCAACTCCGTCCGAATCCAATACTGATACCCTTCCGATAGCATGAGATGTGATATCCCAATGCTTCTACCAAACCTGAGACCCATACTATGGCATGAGATGTGATATCAAACTCCTTCCCATTCCAATCCTGAGACCCTTCCTATAGCTTGAGATGTGATATCCAACTCCTTCCCATTCCAATCCTGAGACCCTTCCTATAACATGAGATGTGATACCCAACTCCTTCCCATTCCAACCTGAGACCCTTCCTTTAGCATGAGATGGGATATCCAACTCCTTCCAAATCCAATACTGATACCCTTCCGATAGCATGAAATGTGATATCCCAATGCTTCTACCAAACCTGAGACCCATACTATGGCATGAGATGTGATATCAAACTCCTTCCCATTCCAATCCTGAGACCCGTCCTATAACATGAGATGTGATATCTAAATCCTTCCCATTCCAATCCTGAGACCCTTCCGATATCATGAGATGTAATATCTCAATGCTTCTAATATCAAACTTGAGACCCTCCCTATAGCATGAGATGTGATATCCAAGTCCTTCCCATTCCAATCCTGAGACCCTTCCTATAGCATGAGAAGTGATATCTCAATGCTTCTAATACCAAACCTTAGACCCTTCCTTTATCATGAGATGTGATATCCAACTCCTTCCCATTCCAATCCTGAGACCCTTCCGATATCATGAGATGTGATATCTCAATGCTTCTAATATCAAACTTGAGACCCTCCCTATAGCATGAGATGTGATATCCAAATACTTCCCATTCCAATCCTGAGACCCTCCCTATAGCATGAGAAGTGATATCTCAATGCTTCTAATACCAAACCTGAGATCCTTCCTATAACATGAGATGTGATATCCAACTCCTTCCCATTCCAATCCTGAGACACTTCCTATAGCATGAGATGTGCTATCCAACTCCTTCCCATTCCAATCCTGAGACTCTTATGATAGCATGAGATGTGATATCTCAATGCCTCTAATACCAAACCTGAGATACTTCCGATAGCATGAGATGTGATATCTCAATGCTTCTAATACCAAACCTGAGATCCTTCCTATAACATGAGATGTGATATCCAAATCCTTCCCTTTCCAAACCTGAGACCCTCTTTTTAGCATGAGATGTGATATCCAACTCCTTCCCATTCCAATCCTGAGACCCTTCTGATAGCATGAGATGTGATATCTCAATGCCTCTAATACCAAACCTGAGATCCTACCTCTAACATGAAATGTGATATCCAACTCCTTCCCTTTCCAAACCTGAGACCCTGCCTATAGCATGAGATGTGATATCCAAGTCCTTCCCATTCCAATCCCGAGACCCTTCCTATAGCATGTGATGTGATATCTCAATGATTATACCAAACCTGAGACCCTTCCTATGGCATGAGATGTCATATACAACTCCTTCCCATTCCAATCCTGAGACCCTTCCTATAGCATGAGATGTGATATCTCAATGCTTATACCAAACCTGAGACCCTTCCTATAGCATGAGATGTGATATCCAACTTCTTCCCATTCCAATCCTGAGACCCTTCCTATAACATGAGATTTGATGTCTCAATGCTTCTAATACCAAATCTGAGATCTTTCCTATAACATGAGATGTGATATCCAACTCCTTCCCATTCCAATTCTGAGACCCTTCCTATAGCATGAGATGTGATATCTCAATGCTTATACCAAACCTGAGACCCTTCCTATAGCTTGAGATGCGATATCCAACTCCTTCCCATTCCAATCCTGAGACCCTTCCTATAACATGAGATGTGATATCCAACTCCTTCCCATTCCAACCTGAGACCCTTCCTTTAGCATGAGATGGGATATCCAACTCCTTCCAAATCCAATACTGATACCCTTCCGATAGCATGAGATGTGATATCCCAATGCTTCTACCAAACCTGAGACCCATACTATGGCATGAGATGTGATATCCAAATCCTTCCCATTCCAATCCTGAGACCCTTCCGATATCATGAGATGTGATATCTCAATGCTTCTAATATCAAACTTGAGAACCTCCCTATAGCATGAGATGTGATATCCAAGTCCTTCCCATTCCAATCCTGAGACCCTTCCTATAGCATGAGAAGTGATATCTCAATGCTTCTAATACCAAACCTTAGACCCTTCCTTTATCATGAGATGTGATATCCAGCTCCTTCCCATTCCAATCCTGAGACCCTTCCGATATCATGAGATGTGATATCTCACTGCTTATAACAAACCTGAGACCCTTCCTATAGCATGAGATGTGATATCCAACTTCTTCCCATTCCAATCCTGAGACCCTTCCTATAACATGAGATGTGATGTCTCAATGCTTCTAATACCAAACCTGAGACCCGTCCTATAACATGAGATGTGATATCCAAATCCTTCCCATTCCAATCCTGAGACCCTTCCGATATCATGAGATGTGATATCTCAATGCTTCTAATATCAAACTTGAGACCCTCCCTATAGCATGAGATGGGATATCCAAGTCCTTCCCATTCCAATCCTGAGACCCTTCCTATAGCATGAGATGTGATATCCCAATGCTTCTACCAAACCTGAGACCCATACTATGGCATGAGATGTGATATCAAACTCCTTCCCATTCCAATCCTGAGACCCGTCCTATAACATGAGATGTGATATCCAAATCCTTCCCATTCCAATCCTGAGACCCTTCCGATATCATGAGATGTGATATCTCAATGCTTCTAATATCAAACTTGAGAACCTCCCTATAGCATGAGATGTGATATCCAAGTCCTTCCCATTACAATCCTGAGACCCTTCCTATAGCATGAGAAGTGATATCTCAATGCTTCTAATACCAAACCTTAGACCCTTCCTTTATCATGAGATGTGATATCCAGCTCCTTCCCATTCCAATCCTGAGACCCTTCCGATATCATGAGATGTGATATCTCACTGCTTATAACAAACCTGAGACCCTTCCTATAGCATGAGATGTGATATCCAACTTCTTCCTATTCCAATCCTGAGACCCTTCCTATAGCATGAGATGTGATATCCCAATGCTTCTACCAAACCTGAGACCCGTACTATGGCATGAGATGTGATATCAAACTCCTTCCCATTCCAATCCCGAGACCCGTCCTATAACATGAGATGTGATATCCAAATCCTTCCCATTCCAATCCTGAGACCCTTCCGATATCATGAGATGTGATATCTCAATGCTTCTAATATCAAACTTGAGAACCTCCCTATAGCATGAGATGTGATATCCAAGTCCTTCCCATTCCAATCCTGAGACCCTTCCTATAGCATGAGAAGTGATATCTCAATGCTTCTAATACCAAACCTTAGACCCTTCCTTTATCATGAGATGTGATATCCAGCTCCTTCCCATTCCAATCCTGAGACCCTTCCGATATCATGAGATGTGATATCTCACTGCTTATAACAAACCTGAGACCCTTCCTATAGCATGAGATGTGATATCCAACTTCTTCCCATTCCAATCCTGAGACCCTTCCTATAACATGAGATGTGATGTCTCAATGCTTCTACCAAACCTGAGACCCTTCCTACGGCATGAGATGTCATATACAACTCCTTCCCATTCCAATCCTGAGACCCTTCCGATAGCATGAGATGTGATATCTCAATGCTTCTAATACCAAATCTGAGATGCTTCCTATAGCATGAGATGTGATATCCAACTTCTTCCCATTCCAATCCTGAGACCCTTCCTATAGCATGAGATGTGATATCTCAATGCTTATACCAAACCTGAGACCCTTCCTATAGCATGAGATGTGATATCCAACTTCTTCCCATTCCAATCCTGAGACCCTTCCTATAACATGAGATGTGATGTCTCAATGCTTCTAATACCAAACCTGAGATCTTTCCTATAACATGAGATGTGATATCCAACTCCTTCCCATTCCAATTATGAGACCCTTCCTATAGCATGAGATATGATATCCAAGTCCTTCCCATTCCAATCCTGAGACCCTTCCTATAACATGAGATGGGATATCCAACTCCTTCCAAATCCAATACTGATACCCTTCCGATAGCATGAGATGTGATATCCCAATGCTTCTACCAAACCTGAGACCCATACTATGGCATGAGATGTGATATCAAACTCCTTCCCATTCCAATCCTGAGACCCTTCCTATAGCTTGAGATGTGATATCCAACTCCTTCCCATTCCAATCCTGAGACCCTTCCTATAACATGAGATGTGATATCCAACTCCTTCCCATTCCAACCTGAGACCCTTCCTTTAGCATGAGATGGGATATCCAACTCCTTCCAAATCCAATACTGATACCCTTCCGATAGCATGAGATGTGATATCCCAATGCTTCTACCAAACCTGAGACCCATACTATGGCATGAGATGTGATATCAAACTCCTTCCCATTCCAATCCTGAGACCCGTCCTATAACATGAGATGTGATATCCAAATCCTTCCCATTCCAATCCTGAGACCCTTCCGATATCATGAGATGTGATATCTCAATGCTTCTAATATCAAACTTGAGACCCTCCCTATAGCATGAGATGTGATATCCAAGTCCTTCCCATTCCAATCCTGAGACCCTTCCTATAGCATGAGAAGTGATATCTCAATGCTTCTAATACCAAACCTTAGATCCTTCCTTTATCATGAGATGTGATATCCAACTCCTTCCCATTCCAATCCTGAGACCCTTCCGATATCATGAGATGTGATATCTCAATGCTTCTAATATCAAACTTGAGACCCTCCCTATAGCATGAGATGTGATATCCAAATACTTCCCATTCCAATCCTGAGACCCTCCCTATAGCATGAGAAGTGATATCTCAATGCTTCTAATACCAAACCTGAGATCCTTCCTATAACATGAGATGTGATATCCAACTCCTTCCCATTCCAATCCTGAGACACTTCCTATAGCATGAGATGTGCTATCCAACTCCTTCCCATTCCAATCCTGAGACTCTTATGATAGCATGAGATGTGATATCTCAATGCCTCTAATACCAAACCTGAGATACTTCCGATAGCATGAGATGTGATATCTCAATGCTTCTAATACCAAACCTGAGATCCTTCCTATAACATGAGATGTGATATCCAAATCCTTCCCTTTCCAAACCTGAGACCCTCCCTTTAGCATGAGATGTGATATCCAACTCCTTCCCATTCCAATCCTGAGACCCTTCTGATAGCATGAGATGTGATATCTCAATGCCTCTAATACCAAACCTGAGATCCTACCTCTAACATGAAATGTGATATCCAACTCCTTCCCTTTCCAAACCTGAGACCCTGCCTATAGCATGAGATGTGATATCCAAGTCCTTCCCATTCCAATCCCGAGACCCTTCCTATAGCATGTGATGTGATATCTCAATGCTTATACCAAACCTGAGACCCTTCCTATGGCATGAGATGTCATATACAACTCCTTCCCATTCCAATCCTGAGACCCTTCCTATAGCATGAGATGTGATATCTCAATGCTTATACCAAACCTGAGACCCTTCCTATAGCATGAGATGTGATATCCAACTTCTTCCCATTCCAATCCTGAGACCCTTCCTATAACATGAGATTTGATGTCTCAATGCTTCTAATACCAAACCTGAGATCTTTCCTATAACATGAGATGTGATATCCAACTCCTTCCCATTCCAATTCTGAGACCCTTCCTATAGCATGAGATGTGATATCTCAATGCTTATACCAAACCTGAGACCCTTCCTATAGCTTGAGATGTGATATACAACTCCTTCCCATTCCAATCCTGAGACCCTTCCTATAACATGAGATGTGATATCCAACTCCTTCCCATTCCAACCTGAGACCCTTCCTTTAGCATGAGATGGGATATCCAACTCCTTCCAAATCCAATACCGATACCCTTCCGATAGCATGAGATGTGATATCCCAATGCTTCTACCAAACCTGAGACCCATACTATGGCATGAGATGTGATATCAAACTCCTTCCCATTCCAATCCTGAGACCCGTCCTATAACATGAGATGTGATATCCAAATCCTTCCCATTCCAATCCTGAGACCCTTCCGATATCATGAGATGTGATATCTCAATGCTTCTAATATCAAACTTGAGACCCTCCCTATAGCATGAGATGTGATATCCAAGTCCTTCCCATTCCAATCCTGAGACCCTTCCTATAGCATGAGAAGTGATATCTCAATGCTTCTAATACCAAACCTTAGACCCTTCCTTTATCATGAGATGTGATATCCAGCTCCTTCCCATTCCAATCCTGAGACTCTTCCGATATCATGAGATGTGATATCTCACTGCTTATAACAAACCTGAGACCCTTCCTATAGCATGAGATGTGATATCCAACTTCTTCCCATTCCAATCCTGAGACCCTTCCTATAACATGAGATGTGATGTCTCAATGCTTCTAATACCAAACCTGAGACCCGTCCTATAACATGAGATGTGATATCCAAATCCTTCCCATTCCAATCCTGAGACCCTTCCGATATCATGAGATGTGATATCTCAATGCTTCTAATATCAAACTTGAGACCCTCCCTATAGCATGAGATGTGATATCCAAGTCCTTCCCATTCCAATCCTGAGACCCTTCCTATAGCATGAGAAGTGATATCTCAATGCTTCTAATACCAAACCTTAGACCCTTCCTTTATCATGAGATGTGATATCCAACTTCTTCCCATTCCAATCCTGAAACCCTTCCTATAGCATGAGATGTGATATCTCAAAGCTTATACCAAACCTGAGACCCTTCCTATAGCATGAGATGTGATATCCAACTTCTTCCCATTCCAATCCTGAGACCCTTCCTATAACATGAGATGTGATGTCTCAATGCTTCTAATACCAAACCTGAGATCTTTCCTATAACATGAGATGATATCCAACTCCTTCCCATTCCAATTCTGAGACCCTTCCTATAGCATTAGATATGATATCCAAGTCCTTCCCATTCCAATCCTGAGACCCTTCCTATAACATGAGATGTGATATCCAACTCCTTCCCATTCCAACCTGAGACCCTTCCTATAGCATGAGATGGGATATCCAACTCCTTCCAAATCCAATACTGATACCCTTCCTATAGCTTGTGATGTGATATCCAACTCCTTCCCATTCCAATTCTGAGACCCTTCCTATACCATGAGACTTGATATCTCAATGCTTCTAATACCAAATCTGAGATCCTTCCTATAGCATGAGATGTGATATCCAACTTCTTCCCATTCCAATCCTGAGACCCTTCCTATAGCATGAGATGTGATATCTCAATGCTACCAAACCTGAGACCCTTCCTATAGCATGAGATGTGATATCCAACTCCTTCCCATTCCAATCCTGAGACACTTCCTATAGCATGAGATGTTTCTCACTGCTTATAACAAACCTGAGACCCTTCCTATAGCATGAGATGTGATATCCAATCCTTCCCATTCCAATCCTGAGACCCTTCCTATAGCATGAGATGTGATATCTCAATGCTTCTAATATCAAACTTGAGACCCTCCCTATAGCATATGTGATATCCAAGTCCTTCCCATTCCAATCCTGAGACACTTCCTATAGCATGAGATGTGATATCTCAATGCTTCTAATACCAAACCTGAGACTCTTCCTATAACATGAGATGGGATATCCAACTCCTTCCCATTCCAATCCTGAGACCCTTTCGATTGCAAAGATGTGATATCTCAATGCTTATACCAAACATGAGACCCTTCCTAGGGCATGAGATGTCATATACAACTCCTTCCCATTCCAATCCTGAGACCCTTCCGATAGCATGAGATGTGATATCTCAATGCTTCTAATACCAAATCTGAGATGCTTCCTATAGCATGAGATGTGATATCCAACTTCTTCCCATTCCAATCCTGAGACCCTTCCTATAGCATGAGATGTGATATCTCAATGCTTATACCAAACCTGAGACCCTTCCTATAGCATGAGATGTGATATCCAACTTCTTCCCATTCCAATCCTGAGACCCTTCCTATAACATGAGATGTGATGTCTCAATGCTTCTAATACCAAACCTGAGATCTTTCCTATAACATGAGATGTGATATCCAACTCCTTCCCATTCCAATTATGAGACCCTTCCTATAACATGAGATGTGATATCCAACTCCTTCCCATTCCAACCTGAGACCCTTCCTTTAGCATGAGATGGGATATCCAACTCCTTCCAAATCCAATACTGATACCCTTCCGATAGCATGAGATGTGATATCCCAATGCTTCTACCAAACCTGAGACCCATACTATGGCATGAGATGTGATATCAAACTCCTTCCCATTCCAATCCTGAGACCCGTCCTATAACATGAGATGTGATATCCAAATCCTTCCCATTCCAATCCTGAGACCCTTCCTATACCATGAGACTTGATATCTCAATGCTTCTAATACCACATCTGAGATCCTTCCTATAGCATGAGATGTGATATCCAACTTCTTCCCATTCCAATCCTGAGACCCTTCCTATAGCATGAGATGTGATATCTCAATGCTACCAAACCTGAGACCCTTCCTATAGCATGAGATGTGATATCCAACTCCTTCCCATTCCAATCCTGAGACACTTCCTATAGCATGAGATGTTTCTCACTGCTTATAACAAACCTGAGACCCTTCCTATAGCATGAGATGTGATATCTAATCCTTCCCATTCCAATCCTGAGACCCTTCCTATAGCATGAGATGTGATATCTCAATGCTTCTAATATCAAACTTGAGACCCTCCCTATAGCATATGTGATATCCAAGTCCTTCCCATTCCAATCCTGAGACACTTCCTATAGCATGAGATGTGATATCTCAATGCTTCTAATACCAAACCTGAGACTCTTCCTATAACATGAGATGGGATATCCAACTCCTTCCCATTCCAATCCTGAGACCCTTTCGATTGCAAAGATGTGATATCTCAATGCTTATACCAAACATGAGACCCTTCCTACGGCATGAGATGTCATATACAACTCCTTCCCATTCCAATCCTGAGACCCTTCCGATAGCATGAGATGTGATATCTCAATGCTTCTAATACCAAATCTGAGATGCTTCCTATAGCATGAGATGTGATATCCAACTTCTTCCCATTCCAATCCTGAGACCCTTCCTATAGCATGAGATGTGATATCTCAATGCTTATACCAAACCTGAGACCCTTCCTATAGCATGAGATGTGATATCCAACTTCTTCCCATTCCAATCCTGAGACCCTTCCTATAACATGAGATGTGATGTCTCAATGCTTCTAATACCAAACCTGAGATCTTTCCTATAACATGAGATGTGATATCCAACTCCTTCCCATTCCAATTATGAGACCCTTCCTATAGCATGAGATATGATATCCAAGTCCTTCCCATTCCAATCCTGAGACCGTTCCTATAACATGAGATGGGATATCCAACTCCTTCCAAATCCAATACTGATACCCTTCCGATAGCATGAGATGTGATATCCCAATGCTTCTACCAAACCTGAGACCCATACTATGGCATGAGATGTGATATCAAACTCCTTCCCATTCCAATCCTGAGACCCTTCCTATAGCTTGAGATGTGATATCCAACTCCTTCCCATTCCAATCCTGAGACCCTTCCTATAACATGAGATGTGATATCCAACTCCTTCCCATTCCAACCTGAGACCCTTCCTTTAGCATGAGATGGGATATCCAACTCCTTCCAAATCCAATACTGATACCCTTCCGATAGCATGAGATGTGATATCCCAATGCTTCTACCAAACCTGAGACCCATACTATGGCATGAGATGTGATATCAAACTCCTTCCCATTCCAATCCTGAGACCCGTCCTATAACATGAGATGTGATATCCAAATCCTTCCCATTCCAATCCTGAGACCCTTCCGATATCATGAGATGTGATATCTCAATGCTTCTAATATCAAACTTGAGACCCTCCCTATAGCATGAGATGTGATATCCAAGTCCTTCCCATTCCAATCCTGAGACCCTTCCTATAGCATGAGAAGTGATATCTCAATGCTTCTAATACCAAACCTTAGACCCTTCCTTTATCATGAGATGTGATATCCAACTCCTTCCCATTCCAATCCTGAGACCCTTCCGATATCATGAGATGTGATATCTCAATGCTTCTAATATCAAACTTGAGACCCTCCCTATAGCATGAGATGTGATATCCAAATACTTCCCATTCCAATCCTGAGACCCTCCCTATAGCATGAGAAGTGATATCTCAATGCTTCTAATACCAAACCTGAGATCCTTCCTATAACATGAGATGTGATATCCAACTCCTTCCCATTCCAATCCTGAGACACTTCCTATAGCATGAGATTTGCTATCCAACTCCTTCCCATTCCAATCCTGAGACTCTTATGATAGCATGAGATGTGATATCTCAATGCCTCTAATACCAAACCTGAGATACTTCCGATAGCATGAGATGTGATATCTCAATGCTTCTAATACCAAACCTGAGATCCTTCCTATAACATGAGATGTGATATCCAAATCCTTCCCTTTCCAAACCTGAGACCCTCCCTTTAGCATGAGATGTGATATCCAACTCCTTCCCATTCCAATCCTGAGACCCTTCTGATAGCATGAGATGTGGTATCTCAATGCCTCTAATACCAAACCTGAGATCCTACCTCTAACATGAAATGTGATATCCAACTCCTTCCCTTTCCAAACCTGAGACCCTGCCTATAGCATGAGATGTGATATCCAAGTCCTTCCCATTCCAATCCCGAGACCCTTCCTATAGCATGTGATGTGATATCTCAATGCTTATACCAAACCTGAGACCCTTCCTATGGCATGAGATGTCATATACAACTCCTTCCCATTCCAATCTTGAGACCCTTCCTATAGCATGAGATGTGATATCTCAATGCTTATACCAAACCTGAGACCCTTCCTATAGCATGAGATGTGATATCCAACTTCTTCCCATTCCAATCCTGAGACCCTTCCTATAACATGAGATGTGATGTCTCAATGCTTCTAATACCAAACCTGAGATCTTTCCTATAACATGAGATGTGATATCCAACTCCTTCCCATTCCAATTATGAGACCCTTCCTATAGCATGAGATATGATATCCAAGTCCTTCCCATTCCAATCCTGAGACCCTTCCTATAACATGAGATGGGATATCCAACTCCTTCCGAATCCAATACTGATACCCTTCCGATAGCATGAGATGTGATATCCCAATGCTTCTACCAAACCTGAGACCCATACTATGGCATGAGATGTGATATCAAACTCCTTCCCATTCCAATCCTGAGACCCTTCCTATAGCTTGAGATGTGATATCCAACTCCTTCCCATTCCAATCCTGAGACCCTTCCTATAACATGAGATGTGATATCCAACTCCTTCCCATTCCAACCTGAGACCCTTCCTTTAGCATGAGATGGGATATCCAACTCCTTCCAAATCCAATACTGATACCCTTCCGATAGCATGAGATGTGATATCCCAATGCTTCTACCAAACCTGAGACCCATACTATGGCATGAGATGTGATATCAAACTCCTTCCCATTCCAATCCTGAGACCCGTCCTATAACATGAGATGTGATATCCAAATCCTTCCCATTCCAATCCTGAGACCCTTCCGATATCATGAGATGTGATATCTCAATGCTTCTAATATCAAACTTGAGACCCTCCCTATAGCATGAGATGTGATATCCAAGTCCTTCCCATTCCAATCCTGAGACCCTTCCTATAGCATGAGAAGTGATATCTCAATGCTTCTAATACCAAACCTTAGATCCTTCCTTTATCATGAGATGTGATATCCAACTCCTTCCCATTCCAATCCTGAGACCCTTCCGATATCATGAGATGCGATATCTCAATGCTTCTAATATCAAACTTGAGACCCTCCCTATAGCATGAGATGTGATATCCAAATACTTCCCATTCCAATCCTGAGACCCTCCCTATAGCATGAGAAGTGATATCTCAATGCTTCTAATACCAAACCTGAGATCCTTCCTATAACATGAGATGTGATATCCAACTCCTTCCCATTCCAATCCTGAGACACTTCCTATAGCATGAGATGTGCTATCCAACTCCTTCCCATTCCAATCCTGAGACTCTTATGATAGCATGAGATGTGATATCTCAATGCCTCTAATACCAAACCTAAGATACTTCCGATAGCATGAGATGTGATATCTCAATGCTTCTAATACCAAACCTGAGATCCTTCCTATAACATGAGATGTGATATCCAAATCCTTCCCTTTCCAAACCTGAGACCCTCCCTTTAGCATGAGATGTGATATCCAACTCCTTCCCATTCCAATCCTGAGACCCTTCTGATAGCATGAGATGTGATATCTCAATGCCTCTAATACCAAACTTGAGATCCTACCTCTAACATGAAATGTGATATCCAACTCCTTCCCTTTCCAAACCTGAGACCCTGCCTATAGCATGAGATGTGATATCCAAGTCCTTCCCATTCCAATCCCGAGACCCTTCCTATAGCATGTGATGTGATATCTCAATGCTTATACCAAACCTGAGACCCTTCCTATGGCATGAGATGTGATATCCAACTTCTTCCCATTCCAATCCTGAGACCCTTCCTATAACATGAGATTTGATGTCTCAATGCTTCTAATACCAAACCTGAGATCTTTCCTATAACATGAGATGTGATATCCAACTCCTTCCCATTCCAATTCTGAGACCCTTCCTATAGCATGAGATGTGATATCTCAATGCTTATACCAAACCTGAGACCCTTCCTATAGCTTGAGATGTGATATCCAACTCCTTCCCATTCCAATCCTGAGACACTTCCTATAACATGAGATGTGATATCCAACTCCTTCCCATTCCAACCTGAGACCCTTCCTTTAGCATGAGATGGGATATCCAACTCCTTCCAAATCCAATACTGATACCCTTCCGATAGCATGAGATGTGATATCCCAATGCTTCTACCAAACCTGAGACCCATACTATGGCATGAGATGTGATATCAAACTCCTTCCCATTCCAATCCTGAGACCCGTCCTATAACATGAGATGTGATATCCAAATCCTTCCCATTCCAATCCTGAGACCCTTCCGATATCATGAGATGTGATATCTCAATGCTTCTAATACCAAACCTTAGACCCTTCCTTTATCATGAGATGTGATATCCAGCTCCTTCCCATTCCAATCCTGAGACTCTTCCGATATCATGAGATGTGATATCTCACTGCTTATAACAAACCTGAGACCCTCCCTATAGCATGAGATGTGATATCCAAGTCCTTCCCATTCCAATCCTGAGACCCTTCCTATAGCATGAGAAGTGATATCTCAATGCTTCTAATACCAAACCTTAGACCCTTCCTTTATCATGAGATGTGATATCCAGCTCCTTCCCATTCCAATCCTGAGACTCTTCCGATATCATGAGATGTGATATCTCACTGCTTATAACAAACCTGAGACCCTTCCTATAGCATGAGATGTGATATCCAACTTCTTCCCATTCCAATCCTGAGACCCTTCCTATAACATGAGATGTGATGTCTCAATGCTTCTAATACCAAACCTGAGACCCGTCCTATAACATGAGATGTGATATCCAAATCCTTCCCATTCCAATCCTGAGACCCTTCCGATATCATGAGATGTGATATCTCAATGCTTCTAATATCAAACTTGAGACCCTCCCTATAGCATGAGATGTGATATCCAAGTCCTTCCCATTCCAATCCTGAGACCCTTCCTATAGCATGAGAAGTGATATCTCAATGCTTCTAATACCAAACCTTAGACCCTTCCTTTATCATGAGATGTGATATCCAACTTCTTCCCATTCCAATCCTGAAACCCTTCCTATAGCATGAGATGTGATATCTCAAAGCTTATACCAAACCTGAGACCCTTCCTATAGCATGAGATGTGATATCCAACTTCTTCCCATTCCAATCCTGAGACCCTTCCTATAACATGAGATGTGATGTCTCAATGCTTCTAATACCAAACCTGAGATCTTTCCTATAACATGAGATGATATCCAACTCCTTCCCATTCCAATTCTGAGACCCTTCCTATAGCATTAGATATGATATCCAAGTCCTTCCCATTCCAATCCTGAGACCCTTCCTATAACATGAGATGTGATATCCAACTCCTTCCCATTCCAACCTGAGACCCTTCCTATAGCATGAGATGGGATATCCAACTCCTTCCAAATCCAATACTGATACCCTTCCTATAGCTTGTGATGTGATATCCAACTCCTTCCCATTCCAATTCTGAGACCCTTCCTATACCATGAGACTTGATATCTCAATGCTTCTAATACCAAATCTGAGATCCTTCCTATAGCATGAGATGTGATATCCAACTTCTTCCCATTCCAATCCTGAGACCCTTCCTATAGCATGAGATGTGATATCTCAATGCTACCAAACCTGAGACCCTTCCTATAGCATGAGATGTGATATCCAACTCCTTCCCATTCCAATCCTGAGACACTTCCTATAGCATGAGATGTTTCTCACTGCTTATAACAAACCTGAGACCCTTCCTATAGCATGAGATGTGATATCCAATCCTTCCCATTCCAATCCTGAGACCCTTCCTATAGCATGAGATGTGATATCTCAATGCTTCTAATATCAAACTTGAGACCCTCCCTATAGCATATGTGATATCCAAGTCCTTCCCATTCCAATCCTGAGACCCTTCCTATAACATGAGATGTGATATCCAACTCCTTCCCATTCCAACCTGAGACCCTTCCTATAGCATGAGATGGGATATCCAACTCCTTCCAAATCCAATACTGATACCCTTCCTATAGCTTGTGATGTGATATCCAACTCCTTCCCATTCCAATTCTGAGACCCTTCCTATACCATGAGACTTGATATCTCAATGCTTCTAATACCAAATCTGAGATCCTTCCTATAGCATGAGATGTGATATCCAACTTCTTCCCATTCCAATCCTGAGACCCTTCCTATAGCATGAGATGTGATATCTCAATGCTACCAAACCTGAGACCCTTCCTATAGCATGAGATGTGATATCCAACTCCTTCCCATTCCAATCCTGAGACACTTCCTATAGCATGAGATGTTTCTCACTGCTTATAACAAACCTGAGACCCTTCCTATAGCATGAGATGTGATATCCAATCCTTCCCATTCCAATCCTGAGACCCTTCCTATAGCATGAGATGTGATATCTCAATGCTTCTAATATCAAACTTGAGACCCTCCCTATAGCATATGTGATATCCAAGTCCTTCCCATTCCAATCCTGAGACACTTCCTATAGCATGAGATGTGATATCTCAATGCTTCTAATACCAAACCTGAGACTCTTCCTATAACATGAGATGGGATATCCAACTCCTTCCCATTCCAATCCTGAGACCCTTTCGATTGCAAAGATGTGATATCTCAATGCTTATACCAAACCTGAGACCCTTCCTACGGCATGAGATGTCATATACAACTCCTTCCCATTCCAATCCTGAGACCCTTCCGATAGCATGAGATGTGATATCTCAATGCTTCTAATACCAAATCTGAGATGCTTCCTATAGCATGAGATGTGATATCCAACTTCTTCCCATTCCAATCCTGAGACCCTTCCTATAGCATGAGATGTGATATCTCAATGCTTATACCAAACCTGAGACCCTTCCTATAGCATGAGATGTGATATCCAACTTCTTCCCATTCCAATCCTGAGACCCTTCCTATAACATGAGATGTGATGTCTCAATGCTTCTAATACCAAACCTGAGATCTTTCCTATAACATGAGATGTGATATCCAACTCCTTCCCATTCCAATTATGAGACCCTTCCTATAGCATGAGATATGATATCCAAGTCCTTCCCATTCCAATCCTGAGACCGTTCCTATAACATGAGATGGGATATCCAACGCCTTCCAAATCCAATACTGATACCCTTCCGATAGCATGAGATGTGATATCCCAATGCTTCTACCAAACCTGAGACCCATACTATGGCATGAGATGTGATATCAAACTCCTTCCCATTCCAATCCTGAGACCCTTCCTATAGCTTGAGATGTGATATCCAACTCCTTCCCATTCCAATCCTGAGACCCTTCCTATAACATGAGATGTGATATCCAACTCCTTCCCATTCCAACCTGAGACCCTTCCTTTAGCATGAGATGGGATATCCAACTCCTTCCAAATCCAATACTGATACCCTTCCGATAGCATGAGATGTGATATCCCAATGCTTCTACCAAACCTGAGACCCATACTATGGCATGAGATGTGATATCAAACTCCTTCCCATTCCAATCCTGAGACCCGTCCTATAACATGAGATGTGATATCCAAATCCTTCCCATTCCAATCCTGAGACCCTTCCGATATCATGAGATGTGATATCTCAATGTTTCTAATATCAAACTTGAGACCCTCCCTATAGCATGAGATGTGATATCCAAGTCCTTCCCATTCCAATCCTGAGACCCTTCCTATAGCATGAGAAGTGATATCTCAATGCTTCTAATACCAAACCTTAGACCCTTCCTTTATCATGAGATGTGATATCAAACTCCTTCCCATTCCAATCCTGAGACCCGTCCTATAACATGAGATGTGATATCCAAATCCTTCCCATTCCAATCCTGAGACCCTTCCGATATCATGAGATGTGATATCTCAATGCTTCTAATACCAAACCTGAGATCCTTCCTATAACATGAGATGTGATATCCAAATCCTTCCCTTTCCAAACCTGAGACCCTCCCTTTAGCATGAGATGTGATATCCAACTCCTTCCCATTCCAATCCTGAGACCCTTCTGATAGCATGAGATGTGATATCTCAATGCCTCTAATACCAAACCTGAGATCCTACCTCTAACATGAAATGTGATATCCAACTCCTTCCCTTTCCAAACCTGAGACCCTGCCTATAGCATGAGATGTGATATCCAAGTCCTTCCCATTCCAATCCCGAGACCCTTCCTATAGCATGTGATGTGATATCTCAATGCTTATACCAAACCTGAGACCCTTCCTATGGCATGAGATGTCATATACAACTCCTTCCCATTCCAATCCTGAGACCCTTCCTATAGCATGAGATGTGATATCTCAATGCTTATACCAAACCTGAGACCCTTCCTATAGCATGAGATGTGATATCCAACTTCTTCCCATTCCAATCCTGAGACCCTTCCTATAACATGAGATTTGATGTCTCAATGCTTCTAATACCAAACCTGAGATCTTTCCTATAACATGAGATGTGATATCCAACTCCTTCCCATTCCAATTCTGAGACCCTTCCTATAGCATGAGATGTGATATCTCAATGCTTATACCAAACCTGAGACTCTTCCTATAGCTTGAGATGTGATATCCAACTCCTTCCCATTCCAAACCTGAGACCCTTCCTATAGCTTGAGGTGTGATATCCAACTCCTTCCCCTTCCAAACCTGAGAGCCTTCCCATAGCATGAGATATGATATCCAAGTCCTTCCCATTCCAATCCTGAGACCCTTCCTATAACATGAGATGTGATATCCAACTCCTTCCCATTCCAACCTGAGACCCTTCCTATAGCATGATGGGATATCCAACTCCTTCCAAATCCAATACTGATACCCTTCCGATAGCATGAGATGTGAGATCCCAATGCTTCTACCAAACCTGAGACCCATACTATGGCATGAGATGTGATATCAAACTTCTTCCCATTCCAATCCTGAGACCCTTCCTATAGCTTGAGATGTGTTATCCAACTCCTTCCCATTCCAATTCTGAGACCCTTCCTATACCATGAGACTTGATATCTCAATGCTTCTAATAACAAACCTGAGACCCGTCCTATAACATGAGATGTGATATCCAAATCCTTCCCCTTCCAAACCTTAGACCCTTCCTATATCATGAGATGTGATATCCAACTCCTTCCCATTCCAATCCTGAGACCCTTCCGATATTATGAGATTTGTTATCTCAATGCTTCTAATATCAAACTTGAGACCCTCCCTATAGCATGAGATGTGACATCCAAGTCCTTCCCATTCCAATCCTGAGACCCTTCCGATAGCAGAGATGTGATATCTCAATGCTTATACCAAACCTGAGACCCTTCCTATAGCCTGAGATGTCATATACAACTCCTTCCAATTCCAATCCTGAGACCCTTCCTATAGCATGAGATGTGATATCTCAATGCTTATACCAAATCAGAGACCCTTCCTATAGCATGAGATGTGATATCCAACTCCTTCCCATTCCAATCCTGAGACCCTTCCTATAGCATGAGAAGTGATATCTCCATGCGTATACCAAACCTGAGACCCTTCCTATAGCATGAGATGTGATATCCAAATCCGTCCAATTCCAATCCTGAGACCCTTCCTATACCATGAGATGTGATATCTCAATGCTTATACCAAACCTGAGAGCCTACCTATAGCATGAGATGTGATGTCCAAGTCCATCCCATTCCAATCCTTAGACCCTTCCTACAGCATGCGATGTGATATCTCAATGATTCTAATACCAAACCAGAGACCCGTCATATAACATGGGATGGGATATCCAACTTCTTCCCATTCCAATCCTGAGACCCTTCCTATAGCATGAGATGTGATATCTCAATGCTACCAAACCTGAGACCCTTCCTATAGCATGAGATGTGATATCCAACTCCTTCCCATTCCAATCCTGAGACACTTCCTATAGCATGAGATGTATCTCACTGCTTATAACAAACCTGAGACCCTTCCTATAGCATGAGATGTGATATCCAATCCTTCCCATTCCAATCCTGAGCCCCTTCCTATAGCATGAGATGTGATATCTCAATGCTTCTAATATCAAACTTGAGACCCTCCCTATAGCATATGTGATATCCAAGTCCTTCCCATTCCAATCCTGAGACACTTCCTATAGCATGAGATGTGATATCTCAATGCTTCTAATACCAAACCTGAGACTCTTCCTATAACATGAGATGGGATATCCAACTCCTTCCCATTCCAATCCTGAGACCCTTTCGATTGCAAAGATGTGATATCTCAATTCTTATACCAAACCTGAGACCCTTCCTGCGGCATGAGATGTCATATACAACTCCTTCCCATTCCAATCCTGAGACCCTTCCGATAGCATGAGATGTGATATCTCAATGCTTCTAATACCAAATCTGAGATGCTTCCTATAGCATGAGATGTGATATCCAACTTCTTCCCATTCCAATCCTGAGACCCTTCCTATAGCATGAGATGTGATATCTCAATGCTTATACCAAACCTGAGACCCTTCCTATAGCATGAGATGTGATATCCAACTTCTTCCCATTCCAATCCTGAGACCCTTCCTATAACATGAGATGTGATGTCTCAATGCTTCTACTACCAAACCTGAGATCTTTCCTATAACATGAGATGTGATATCCAACTCCTTCCCATTCCAATTATGAGACCCTTCCTATAGCATGAGATATGATATCCAAGTCCTTCCCATTCCAATCCTGAGACCCTTCCTATAACATGAGATGTGATATCCAACTCCTTCCCATTCCAACCTGAGACCCTTCCTATAGCATGAAATGGGATATCCAACTCCTTCCAAATCCAATACTGATACCCTTCCGATAGCATGAGATGTGATATCCCAATGCTTCTACCAAACCTGAGACCCATACTATGGCATGAGATGTGATATCAAACTCCTTCCCATTCCAATCCTGAGACCCTTCCTATAGCTTGAGATGTGATATCCAACTCCTTCCCATTCCAATTCTGAGACCCTTCCTATAGCATGAGATGTGATATCTCAATGCTTCTAATATCAAACTTGAGACCCTCCCTATAGCATATGTGATATCCAAGTCCTTCCCATTCCAATCCTGAGACACTTCCTAATGCATGAGATGTGATATCTCAATGCTTCTAATACCAAACCTGAGACTCTTCCTATAACATGAGATGGGATATCCAACTCCTTCCCATTCCAATCCTGAGACCCTTTCGATTGCAAAGATGTGATATCTCAATGCTTATACCAAACCTGAGACCCTTCCTACGGCATGAGATGTCATATACAACTCCTTCCCATTCCAATCCTGAGACCCTTCCGATAGCATGAGATGTGATATCTCAATGCTTCTAATACCAAATCTGAGATGCTTCCTATAGCATGAGATGTGATATCCAACTTCTTCCCATTCCAATCCTGAGACCCTTCCTATAGCATGAGATGTGATATCTCAATGCTTATACCAAACCTGAGACCCTTCCTATAGCATGAGATGTGATATCCAACTTCTTCCCATTCCAATCCTGAGACCCTTCCTATAACATGAGATGTGATGTCTCAATGCTTCTAATACCAAACCTGAGATCTTTCCTATAACATGAGATGTGATATCCAACTCCTTCCCATTCCAATTATGAGACCCTTCCTATAGCATGAGATATGATATCCAAGTCCTTCCCATTCCAATCCTGAGACCCTTCCTATAACATGAGATGGGATATCCAACTCCTTCCAAATCCAATACTGATACCCTTCCGATAGCATGAGATGTGATATCCCAATGCTTCTACCAAACCTGAGACCCATACTATGGCATGAGATGTGATATCAAACTCCTTCCCATTCCAATCCTGAGACCCTTCCTATAGCTTGTGATGTGATATCCAACTCCTTCCCATTCCAATTCTGAGACCCTTCCTATACCATGAGACTTGATATCTCAATGCTTCTAATACCAAATCTGAGATCCTTCCTATAGCATGAGATGTGATATCCAACTTCTTCCCATTCCAATCCTGAGACCCTTCCTATAGCATGAGATGTGATATCTCAATGCTACCAAACCTGAGACCCTTCCTATAGCATGAGATGTGATATCCAACTCCTTCCCATTCCAATCCTGAGACACTTCCTATAGTATGAGATGTTTCTCACTGCTTATAACAAACCTGAGACCCTTCCTATAGCATGAGATGTGATATCTCAATGCTTCTAATATCAAACTTGAGACCCTCCCTATAGCATATGTGATATCCAAGTCCTTCCCATTCCAATCCTGAGACACTTCCTATAGCATGAGATCTGATATCTCAATGCTTCTAATACCAAACCTGAGACTCTTCCTATAACATGAGATGGGATATCCAACTCCTTCCCATTCCAATCCTGAGACCCTTTCGATTGCAAAGATGTGATATCTCAATGCTTATACCAAACCTGAGACCCTTCCTACGGCATGAGATGTCATATACAACTCCTTCCCATTCCAATCCTGAGACCCTTCCGATAGCATGAGATGTGATATCTCAATGCTTCTAATACCAAATCTGAGATGCTTCCTATAGCATGAGATGTGATATCCAACTTCTTCCCATTCCAATCCTGAGACCCTTCCTATAGCATGAGATGTGATATCTCAATGCTTATACCAAACCTGAGACCCTTCCTATAGCATGAGATGTGATATCCAACTTCTTCCCATTCCAATCCTGAGACCCTTCCTACAACATGAGATGTGATGTCTCAATGCTTCTAATACCAAACCTGAGATCTTTCCTATAACATGAGATGTGATATCCAACTCCTTCCCATTCCAATTATGAGACCCTTCCTATAGCATGAGATATGATATCCAAGTCCTTCCCATTCCAATCCTGAGACCGTTCCTATAACATGAGATGGGATATCCAACTCCTTCCAAATCCAATACTGATACCCTTCCGATAGCATGAGATGTGATATCCCAATGCTTCTACCAAACCTGAGACCCATACTATGGCATGAGATGTGATATCAAACTCCTTCCCATTCCAATCCTGAGACCCTTCCTATAGCTTGAGATGTGATATCCAACTCCTTCCCATTCCAATCCTGAGACCCTTCCTATAACATGAGATGTGATATCCAACTCCTTCCCATTCCAACCTGAGACCCTTCCTTTAGCATGAGATGGGATATCCAACTCCTTCCAAATCCAATACTGATACCCTTCCGATAGCATGAGATGTGATATCCCAATGCTTCTACCAAACCTGAGACCCATACTATGGCATGAGATGTGATATCAAACTCCTTCCCATTCCAATCCTGAGACCCGTCCTATAACATGAGATGTGATATCCAAATCCTTCCCATTCCAATCCTGAGACCCTTCCGATATCATGAGATGTGATATCTCAATGCTTCTAATATCAAACTTGAGACCCTCCCTATAGCATGAGATGTGATATCCAAATACTTCCCATTCCAATCCTGAGACCCTCCCTATAGCATGAGAAGTGATATCTCAATGCTTCTAATACCAAACCTGAGATCCTTCCTATAACATGAGATGTGATATCCAACTCCTTCCCATTCCAATCCTGAGACACTTCCTATAGCATGAGATGTGCTATCCAACTCCTTCCCATTCCAATCCTGAGACTCTTATGATAGCATGAGATGTGATATCTCAATGCCTCTAATACCAAACCTGAGATACTTCCGATAGCATGAGATGTGATATCTCAATGCTTCTAATACCAAACCTGAGATCCTTCCTATAACATGAGATGTGATATCCAAATCCTTCCCTTTCCAAACCTGAGACCCTCCCTTTAGCATGAGATGTGATATCCAACTCCTTCCCATTCCAATCCTGAGACCCTTCTGATAGCATGAGATGTGATATCTCAATGCCTCTAATACCAAACCTGAGATCCTACCTCTAACATGAAATGTGATATCCAACTCCTTCCCTTTCCAAACCTGAGACCCTGCCTATAGCATGAGATGTGATATCCAAGTCCTTCCCATTCCAATCCCGAGACCCTTCCTATAGCATGTGATGTGATATCTCAATGCTTATACCAAACCTGAGACCCTTCCTATGGCATGAGATGTCATATACAACTCCTTCCCATTCCAATCCTGAGACCCTTCCTATAGCATGAGATGTGATATCTCAATGCTTATACCAAACCTGAGACCCTTCCTATAGCATGAGATGTGATATCCAACTTCTTCCCATTCCAATCCTGAGACCCTTCCTATAACATGAGATTTGATGTCTCAATGCTTCTAATACCAAACCTGAGATCTTTCCTATAACATGAGATGTGATATCCAACTCCTTCCCATTCCAATTCTGAGACCCTTCCTATAGCATGAGATGTGATATCTCAATGCTTATACCAAACCTGAGACTCTTCCTATAGCTTGAGATGTGATATCCAACTCCTTCCCATTCCAAACCTGAGACCCTTCCTATAGCTTGAGGTGTGATATCCAACTCCTTCCCCTTCCAAACCTGAGAGCCTTCCCATAGCATGAGATATGATATCCAAGTCCTTCCCATTCCAATCCTGAGACCCTTCCTATAACATGAGATGTGATATCCAACTCCTTCCCATTCCAACCTGAGACCCTTCCTATAGCATGATGGGATATCCAACTCCTTCCAAATCCAATACTGATACCCTTCCGATAGCATGAGATGTGAGATCCCAATGCTTCTACCAAACCTGAGACCCATACTATGGCATGAGATGTGATATCAAACTTCTTCCCATTCCAATCCTGAGACCCATCCTATAGCTTGAGATGTGTTATCCAACTCCTTCCCATTCCAATTCTGAGACCCTTCCTATACCATGAGACTTGATATCTCAATGCTTCTAATAACAAACCTGAGACCCGTCCTATAACATGAGATGTGATATCCAAATCCTTCCCCTTCCAAACCTTAGACCCTTCCTATATCATGAGATGTGATATCCAACTCCTTCCCATTCCAATCCTGAGACCCTTCCGATATTATGAGATTTATCTCAATGCTTCTAATATCAAACTTGAGACCCTCCCTATAGCATGAGATGTGACATCCAAGTCCTTCCCATTCCAATCCTGAGACCCTTCCGATAGCAGAGATGTGATATCTCAATGCTTATACCAAACCTGAGACCCTTCCTATAGCCTGAGATGTCATATACAACTCCTTCCAATTCCAATCCTGAGACCCTTCCTATAGCATGAGATGTGATATCTCAATGCTTATACCAAATCAGAGACCCTTCCTATAGCATGAGATGTGATATCCAACTCCTTCCCATTCCAATCCTGAGACCCTTCCTATAGCATGAGAAGTGATATCTCCATGCGTATACCAAACCTGAGACCCTTCCTATAGCATGAGATGTGATATCCAAATCCGTCCAATTCCAATCCTGAGACCCTTCCTATACCATGAGATGTGATATCTCAATGCTTATACCAAACCTGAGAGCCTACCTATAGCATGAGATGTGATGTCCAAGTCCATCCCATTCCAATCCTTAGACCCTTCCTACAGCATGCGATGTGATATCTCAATGATTCTAATACCAAACCAGAGACCCGTCCTATAACATGGGATGGGATATCCAACTTCTTCCCATTCCAATCCTGAGACCCTTCCTATAGCATGAGATGTGATATCTCAATGCTACCAAACCTGAGACCCTTCCTATAGCATGAGATGTGATATCCAACTCCTTCCCATTCCAATCCTGAGACACTTCCTATAGCATGAGATGTATCTCACTGCTTATAACAAACCTGAGACCCTTCCTATAGCATGAGATGTGATATCCAATCCTTCCCATTCCAATCCTGAGACCCTTCCTATAGCATGAGATGTGATATCTCAATGCTTCTAATATCAAACTTGAGACCCTCCCTATAGCATATGTGATATCCAAGTCCTTCCCATTCCAATCCTGAGACACTTCCTATAGCATGAGATGTGATATCTCAATGCTTCTAATACCAAACCTGAGACTCTTCCTATAACATGAGATGGGATATCCAACTCCTTCCCATTCCAATCCTGAGACCCTTTCGATTGCAAAGATGTGATATCTCAATTCTTATACCAAACCTGAGACCCTTCCTACGGCATGAGATGTCATATACAACTCCTTCCCATTCCAATCCTGAGACCCTTCCGATAGCATGAGATGTGATATCTCAATGCTTCTAATACCAAATCTGAGATGCTTCCTATAGCATGAGATGTGATATCCAACTTCTTCCCATTCCAATCCTGAGACCCTTCCTATAGCATGAGATGTGATATCTCAATGCTTATACCAAACCTGAGACCCTTCCTATAGCATGAGATGTGATATCCAACTTCTTCCCATTCCAATCCTGAGACCCTTCCTATAACATGAGATGTGATGTCTCAATGCTTCTACTACCAAACCTGAGATCTTTCCTATAACATGAGATGTGATATCCAACTCCTTCCCATTCCAATTATGAGACCCTTCCTATAGCATGAGATATGATATCCAAGTCCTTCCCATTCCAATCCTGAGACCCTTCCTATAACATGAGATGTGATATCCAACTCCTTCCCATTCCAACCTGAGACCCTTCCTATAGCATGAAATGGGATATCCAACTCCTTCCAAATCCAATACTGATACCCTTCCGATAGCATGAGATGTGATGTCCCAATGCTTCTACCAAACCTGAGACCCATACTATGGCATGAGATGTGATATCAAACTCCTTCCCATTCCAATCCTGAGACCCTTCCTATAGCTTGAGATGTGATATCCAACTCCTTCCCATTCCAATTCTGAGACATTTCCTATACCATGAGACTTGATATCTCAATGCTTCTAATACCAAACCTGAGACCCGTCCTATAACATGAGATGTGATATCCAAATCCTTCCCATTCCAATCCTGAGACCCTTCCGATATCATGAGATGTGATATCTCAATGCTTCTAATATCAAACTTGAGACCCTCCCTATAGCATGAGATGTGATATCCAAGACCTTCCCATTCCAATCCTGAGACCCTTCCTATAGCATGAGAAGTGATATCTCAATGCTTCTAATACCAAACCTTAGACCCCTCCTTTATCATGAGATGTGATATCCAGCTCCTTCCCATTCCAATCCTGAGACCCTTCCGATATCATGAGATGTGATATCTCACTGCTTATAACAAACCTGAGACCCTTCCTATACCATGAGACTTGATATCTCAATGCTTCTAATACCAAATCTGAGATCCTTCCTATAGCATGAGATGTGATATCCAACTTCTTCCCATTCCAATCCTGAGACCCTTCCTATAGCATGAGATGTGATATCTCAATGCTACCAAACCTGAGACCCTTCCTATAGCATGAGATGTGATATCCAACTCCTTCCCATTCCAATCCTGAGACACTTCCTATAGCATGAGATGTTTCTCACTGCTTATAACAAACCTGAGACCCTTCCTATAGCATGAGATGTGATATCCAATCCTTCCCATTCCAATCCTGAGACCCTTCCTATAGCATGAGATGTGATATCTCAATGCTTCTAATATCAAACTTGAGACCCTCCCTATAGCATATGTGATATCCAAGTCCTTCCCATTCCAATCCTGAGACACTTCCTAATGCATGAGATGTGATATCTCAATGCTTCTAATACCAAACCTGAGACTCTTCCTATAACATGAGATGGGATATCCAACTCCTTCCCATTCCAATCCTGAGACCCTTTCGATTGCAAAGATGTGATATCTCAATGCTTATACCAAACCTGAGACCCTTCCTACGGCATGAGATGTCATATACAACTCCTTCCCATTCCAATCCTGAGACCCTTCCGATAGCATGAGATGTGATATCTCAATGCTTCTAATACCAAATCTGAGATGCTTCCTATAGCATGAGATGTGATATCCAACTTCTTCCCATTCCAATCCTGAGACCCTTCCTATAGCATGAGATGTGATATCTCAATGCTTATACCAAACCTGAGACCCTTCCTATAGCATGAGATGTGATATCCAACTTCTTCCCATTCCAATCCTGAGACCCTTCCTATAACATGAGATGTGATGTCTCAATGCTTCTAATACCAAACCTGAGATCTTTCCTATAACATGAGATGTGATATCCAACTCCTTCCCATTCCAATTATGAGACCCTTCCTATAGCATGAGATATGATATCCAAGTCCTTCCCATTCCAATCCTGAGACCCTTCCTATAACATGAGATGGGATATCCAACTCCTTCCAAATCCAATACTGATACCCTTCCGATAGCATGAGATGTGATATCCCAATGCTTCTACCAAACCTGAGACCCATACTATGGCATGAGATGTGATATCAAACTCCTTCCCATTCCAATCCTGAGACCCTTCCTATAGCTTGAGATGTGATATCCAACTCCTTCCCATTCCAATCCTGAGACCCTTCCTATAACATGAGATGTGATACCCAACTCCTTCCCATTCCAACCTGAGACCCTTCCTTTAGCATGAGATGGGATATCCAACTCCTTCCAAATCCAATACTGATACCCTTCCGATAGCATGAAATGTGATATCCCAATGCTTCTACCAAACCTGAGACCCATACTATGGCATGAGATGTGATATCAAACTCCTTCCCATTCCAATCCTGAGACCCGTCCTATAACATGAGATGTGATATCGAAATCCTTCCCATTCCAATCCTGAGACCCTTCCGATATCATGAGATGTGATATCTCAATGCTTCTAATATCAAACTTGAGACCCTCCCTATAGCATGAGATGTGATATCCAAGTCCTTCCCATTCCAATCCTGAGACCCTTCCTATAGCATGAGAAGTGATATCTCAATGCTTCTAATACCAAACCTTAGACCCTTCCTTTATCATGAGATGTGATATCCAACTCCTTCCCATTCCAATCCTGAGACCTTTCCGATATCATGAGATGTGATATCTCAATGCTTCTAATATCAAACTTGAGACCCTCCCTATAGCATGAGATGTGATATCCAAATACTTCCCATTCCAATCCTGAGACCCTCCCTATAGCATGAGAAGTGATATCTCAATGCTTCTAATACCAAACCTGAGATCCTTCCTATAACATGAGATGTGATATCCAACTCCTTCCCATTCCAATCCTGAGACACTTCCTATAGCATGAGATGTGCTATCCAACTCCTTCCCATTCCAATCCTGAGACTCTTATGATAGCATGAGATGTGATATCTCAATGCCTCTAATACCAAACCTGAGATACTTCCGATAGCATGAGATGTGATATCTCAATGCTTCTAATACCAAACCTGAGATCCATCCTATAACATGAGATGTGATATCCAAATCCTTCCCTTTCCAAACCTGAGACCCTCCCTTTAGCATGAGATGTGATATCCAACTCCTTCCCATTCCAATCCTGAGACCCTTCTGATAGCATGAGATGTGATATCTCAATGCCTCTAATACCAAACCTGAGATCCTACCTCTAACATGAAATGTGATATCCAACTCCTTCCCTTTCCAAACCTGAGACCCTGCCTATAGCATGAGATGTGATATCCAAGTCCTTCCCATTCCAATCCCGAGACCCTTCCTATAGCATGTGATGTGATATCTCAATGCTTATACCAAACCTGAGACCCTTCCTATGGCATGAGATGTCATATACAACTCCTTCCCATTCCAATCCTGAGACCCTTCCTATAACATGAGATTTGATGTCTCAATGCTTCTAATACCAAACCTGAGATCTTTCCTATAACATGAGATGTGATATCCAACTCCTTCCCATTCCAATTCTGAGACCCTTCCTATAGCATGAGATGTGATATCTCAATGCTTATACCAAACCTGAGACTCTTCCTATAGCTTGAGATGTGATATCCAACTCCTTCCCATTCCAAACCTGAGACCCTTCCTATAGCTTGAGGTGTGATATCCAACTCCTTCCCCTTCCAAACCTGAGAGCCTTCCCATAGCATGAGATATGATATCCAAGTCCTTCCCATTCCAATCCTGAGACCCTTCCTATAACATGAGATGTGATATCCAACTCCTTCCCATTCCAACCTGAGACCCTTCCTATAGCATGATGGGATATCCAACTCCTTCCAAATCCAATACTGATACCCTTCCGATAGCATGAGATGTGAGATCTCAATGCTTCTACCAAACCTGAGACCCATACTATGGCATGAGATGTGATATCAAACTTCTTCCCATTCCAATCCTGAGACCCTTCCTATAGCTTGAGATGTGTTATCCAACTCCTTCCCATTCCAATTCTGAGACCCTTCCTATACCATGAGACTTGATATCTCAATGCTTCTAATAACAAACCTGAGACCCGTCCTATAACATGAGATGTGATATCCAAATCCTTCCCCTTCCAAACCTTAGACCCTTCCTATATCATGAGATGTGATATCCAACTCCTTCCCATTCCAATCCTGAGACCCTTCCGATATTATGAGATTTGTTATCTCAATGCTTCTAATATCAAACTTGAGACCCTCCCTATAGCATGAGATGTGACATCCAAGTCCTTCCCATTCCAATCCTGAGACCCTTCCGATAGCAGAGATGTGATATCTCAATGCTTATACCAAACCTGAGACCCTTCCTATAGCCTGAGATGTCATGTACAACTCCTTCCAATTCCAATCCTGAGACCCTTCCTATAGCATGAGATGTGATATCTCAATGCTTATACCAAATCAGAGACCCTTCCTATAGCATGAGATGTGATATCCAACTCCTTCCCATTCCAATCCTGAGACCCTTCCTATAGCATGAGAAGTGATATCTCCATGCGTATACCAAACCTGAGACCCTTCCTATAGCATGAGATGTGATATCCAAATCCGTCCAATTGCAATCCTGAGACCCTTCCTATACCATGAGATGTGATATCTCAATGCTTATACCAAACCTGAGAGCCTACCTATAGCATGAGATGTGATGTCCAAGTCCATCCCATTCCAATCCTTAGACCCTTCCTACAGCATGCGATGTGATATCTCAATGATTCTAATACCAAACCAGAGACCCGTCCTATAACATGGGATGGGATATCCAACTTCTTCCCATTCCAATCCTGAGACCCTTCCTATAGCATGAGATGTGATATCTCAATGCTACCAAACCTGAGACCCTTCCTATAGCATGAGATGTGATATCCAACTCCTTCCCATTCCAATCCTGAGACACTTCCTATAGCATGAGATGTATCTCACTGCTTATAACAAACCTGAGACCCTTCCTATAGCATGAGATGTGATATCCAATCCTTCCCACTCCAATCCTGAGACCCTTCCTATAGCATGAGATGTGATATCTCAATGCTTCTAATATCAAACTTGAGACCCTCCCTATAGCATATGTGATATCCAAGTCCTTCCCATTCCAATCCTGAGACACTTCCTATAGCATGAGATGTGATATCTCAATGCTTCTAATACCAAACCTGAGACTCTTCCTATAACATGAGATGGGATATCCAACTCCTTCCCATTCCAATCCTGAGACCCTTTCGATTGCAAAGATGTGATATCTCAATTCTTATACCAAACCTGAGACCCTTCCTACGGCATGAGATGTCATATACAACTCCTTCCCATTCCAATCCTGAGACCCTTCCGATAGCATGAGATGTGATATCTCAATGCTTCTAATACCAAATCTGAGATGCTTCCTATAGCATGAGATGTTATATCCAACTTCTTCCCATTCCAATCCTGAGACCCTTCCTATAGCATGAGATGTGATATCTCAATGCTTATACCAAACCTGAGACCCTTCCTATAGCATGAGATGTGATATCCAACTTCTTCCCATTCCAATCCTGAGACCCTTCCTATAACATGAGATGTGATGTCTCAATGCTTCTAATACCAAACCTGAGATCTTTCCTATAACATGAGATGTGATATCCAACTCCTTCCCATTCCAATTATGAGACCCTTCCTATAGCATGAGATATGATATCCAAGTCCTTCCCATTCCAATCCTGAGACCCTTCCTATAACATGAGATGTGATATCCAACTCCTTCCCATTCCAACCTGAGACCCTTCCTATAGCATGAAATGGGATATCCAACTCCTTCCAAATCCAATACTGATACCCTTCCGATAGCATGAGATGTGATATCCCAATGCTTCTACCAAACCTGAGACCCATACTATGGCATGAGATGTGATATCAAACTCCTTCCCATTCCAATCCTGAGACCCTTCCTATAGCTTGAGATGTGATATCCAACTCCTTCCCATTCCAATTCTGAGACCCTTCCTATACCATGAGACTTGATATCTCAATGCTTCTAATACCAAACCTGAGACCCGTCCTATAACATGAGATGTGATATCCAAATCCTTCCCATTCCAATCCTGAGACCCTTCCGATATCATGAGATGTGATATCTCAATGCTTCTAATATCAAACTTGAGACCCTCCCTATAGCATGAGATGTGATATCCAAGACCTTCCCATTCCAATCCTGAGACCCTTCCTATAGCATGAGAAGTGATATCTCAATGCTTCTAATACCAAACCTTAGACCCCTCCTTTATCATGAGATGTGATATCCAGCTCCTTCCCATTCCAATCCTGAGACCCTTCCGATATCATGAGATGTGATATCTCACTGCTTATAACAAACCTGAGACCCTTCCTATACCATGAGACTTGATATCTCAATGCTTCTAATACCAAATCTGAGATCCTTCCTATAGCATGAGATGTGATATCCAACTTCTTCCCATTCCAATCCTGAGACCCTTCCTATAGCATGAGATGTGATATCTCAATGCTACCAAACCTGAGACCCTTCCTATAGCATGAGATGTGATATCCAACTCCTTCCCATTCCAATCCTGAGACACTTCCTATAGCATGATATGTTTCTCACTGCTTATAACAAACCTGAGACCCTTCCTATAGCATGAGATGTGATATCCAATCCTTCCCATTCCAATCCTGAGACCCTTCCTATAGCATGAGATGTGATATCTCAATGCTTCTAATATCAAACTTGAGACCCTCCCTATAGCATATGTGATATCCAAGTCCTTCCCATTCCAATCCTGAGACACTTCCTAATGCATGAGATGTGATATCTCAATGCTTCTAATACCAAACCTGAGACTCTTCCTATAACATAAGATGGGATATCCAACTCCTTCCCATTCCAATCCTGAGACCCTTTCGATTGCAAAGATGTGATATCTCAATGCTTATACCAAACCTGAGACCCTTCCTACGGCATGAGATGTCATATACAACTCCTTCCCATTCCAATCCTGAGACCCTTCCGATAGCATGAGATGTGATATCTCAATGCTTCTAATACCAAATCTGAGATGCTTCCTATAGCATGAGATGTGATATCCAACTTCTTCCCATTCCAATCCTGAGACCCTTCCTATAGCATGAGATGTGATATCTCAATGCTTATACCAAACCTGAGACCCTTCCTATAGCATGAGATGTGATATCCAACTTCTTCCCATTCCAATCCTGAGACCCTTCCTATAACATGAGATGTGATGTCTCAATGCTTCTAATACCAAACCTGAGATCTTTCCTATAACATGAGATGTGATATCCAACTCCTTCCCATTCCAATTATGAGACCCTTCCTATAGCATGAGATATGATATCCAAGTCCTTCCCATTCCAATCCTGAGACCCTTCCTATAACATGAGATGGGATATCCAACTCCTTCCAAATCCAATACTGATACCCTTCCGATAGCATGAGATGTGATATCCCAATGCTTCTACCAAACCTGAGACCCATACTATGGCATGAGATGTGATATCAAACTCCTTCCCATTCCAATCCTGAGACCCTTCCTATAGCTTGAGATGTGATATCCAACTCCTTCCCATTCCAATCCTGAGACCCTTCCTATAACATGAGATGTGATACCCAACTCCTTCCCATTCCAACCTGAGACCCTTCCTTTAGCATGAGATGGGATATCCAACTCCTTCCAAATCCAATACTGATACCCTTCCGATAGCATGAAATGTGATATCCCAATGCTTCTACCAAACCTGAGACCCATACTATGGCATGAGATGTGATATCAAACTCCTTCCCATTCCAATCCTGAGACCCGTCCTATAACATGAGATGTGATATCTAAATCCTTCCCATTCCAATCCTGAGACCCTTCCGATATCATGAGATGTGATATCTCAATGCTTCTAATATCAAACTTGAGACCCTCCCTATAGCATGAGATGTGATATCCAAGTCCTTCCCATTCCAATCCTGAGACCCTTCCTATAGCATGAGAAGTGATATCTCAATGCTTCTAATACCAAACCTTAGACCCTTCCTTTATCATGAGATGTGATATCCAACTCCTTCCCATTCCAATCCTGAGACCCTTCCGATATCATGAGATGTGATATCTCAATGCTTCTAATATCAAACTTGAGACCCTCCCTATAGCATGAGATGTGATATCCAAATACTTCCCATTCCAATCCTGAGACCCTCCCTATAGCATGAGAATTGATATCTCAATGCTTCTAATACCAAACCTGAGATCCTTCCTATAACATGAGATGTGATATCCAACTCCTTCCCATTCCAATCCTGAGACACTTCCTATAGCATGAGATGTGCTATCCAACTCCTTCCCATTCCAATCCTGAGACTCTTATGATAGCATGAGATGTGATATCTCAATGCCTCTAATACCAAACCTGAGATACTTCCGATAGCATGAGATGGGATATCTCAATGCTTCTAATACCAAACCTGAGATCCATCCTATAACATGAGATGTGATATCCAAATCCTTCCCTTTCCAAACCTGAGACCCTCCCTTTAGCATGAGATGTGATATCCAACTCCTTCCCATTCCAATCCTGAGACCCTTCTGATTGCATGAGATGTGATATCTCAATGCCTCTAATACCAAACCTGAGATCCTACCTCTAACATGAAATGTGATATCCAACTCCTTCCCTTTCCAAACCTGAGACCCTGCCTATAGCATGAGATGTGATATCCAAGTCCTTCCCATTCCAATCCCGAGACCCTTCCTATAGCATGTGATGTGATATCTCAATGCTTATACCAAACCTGAGACCCTTCCTATGGCATGAGATGTCATATACAACTCCTTCCCATTCCAATCCTGAGACCCTTCCTATAGCATGAGATGTGATATCTCAATGCTTATACCAAACCTGAGACCCTTCCTATAGCATGAGATGTGATATCCAACTTCTTCCCATTCCAATCCTGAGACCCTTCCTATAACATGAGATTTGATGTCTCAATG
Source organism: Ambystoma mexicanum (assembly GCF_040938575.1). NCBI lineage: Eukaryota > Metazoa > Chordata > Amphibia > Caudata > Ambystomatidae > Ambystoma > Ambystoma mexicanum. The sequence goes on along the minus strand of NW_027182329.1, from coordinate 58,893 downwards.
CTTCTAATACCAAACCTGAGATCTTTCCTATAACATGAGATGTGATATCCAACTCCTTCCCATTCCAATTCTGAGACCCTTCCTATAGCATGAGATGTGATATCTCAATGCTTATACCAAACCTGAGACTCTTCCTATAGCTTGAGATGTGATATCTGTTAGGAAAGATTTCGTTATTGTAGGGAACTTTCCTTCCATGTGGCAACCCCTAAACTTTTTGCTATTGTTTTCAACCTGTTTTCTTGACTTTGCCAGAGAAGTGCAGCCTTCTGCTGTACTCCTCTGGGCTTTCGCTCCTTTCTTACGGGGAAACTGACATGCCCTTAAGACAGTCAGTACCGGGGAACGCTGTTTCCCGTAGTTTCTTTTATCGTGTCGCCATTTTAGTGCAACACGACACAAGAGGGCACTGTAAGCTAAGTTACAGCTCTCTTGGGTCTCTAGCCTTCTACGGACCCTAGACACTCTTATAGGATGGTTTTTGGATCGGTGCAGGTCATTCAGGGACTGGGCTGGTGGCAGCGATCATTTGGTTTATTTTGAGCTCCTTTTGCCGTTCTGAGCACGTTTTTGCCGCGAACACAAAAGGGTGGCCCGGCTACCCAAAATGGCCGGACCACGAGGCTCCTTTGTCTCGTCCACTGTCCGTCTTGCTCCCTTTACCTTCCCCCGGGTCAGGCGACCCGGGGCCTTCCTTATTTGGGCATGTAGTTTCCCGCGAAACACGGTTGCTTTCGCGGGCTTCTACATGTCGTTTGAGTGCCCCCAGGATGTGGGCTGGGCTGTCTGGTCCCAATACACATCCTGGGTGCCAGAGAGTCTAGGGTGGTGTGAATGCCTGGGACCACTGTGGTCCGTGATTGGTCCACGTATGGTATGTGTGTTGATGAGCGGATCTCCCATTGGCTCCCCTCCGTTTTGGCGCGAAGGGAACCGTGGATAAGAGGGAGCTGGAAACACCACTACCATGTCGATCTCCTGAGTTCTTACGAACCCAGGGATACAGGAGCCAAGTATCCTGCGAACACGAGGCTGGACCGAGGAATCACTGGTGACCCCCTGAAGAACTTCTGCTCCTCATTGCTGTCGTCCGGTGAAGCCCTTTCCACCTAAGATCGAACAAGAAGGCCTGTACTGGCGCTTCGACCTATTGGAATAGCAGGACCAGCTATTCCCGGCACCTTCATCAACTCCTGCTGTAAGCCTTCGGAAGTGTCTCTGGGCCATCCAGTTGACTGACCAGCTTACTAAGGAGGCCTGCTCTGTAATCGCCGACAGGTTGGGTGGTATTCTGAGTCCGGGGCACGCTCACACGCTTCGTTTGCTTAGCAGTCCTAAGCTAGAGGTGAGCGGTGCTCGCTTGGCTTGAATACACCCGGCCGTTCCGTTGCCCTGCTGTGGCGACAAAACTGTGCTTGTTTCTTCGATCGGGACGTCTTTTTACTCTGCACGACGACGAGACGTTCCCTGCTCTTCAGAACCTGCCAGAAGCTGCATCTATCGAGGAGGAGCTCGGGCCTGCTTGCTTCGGGGACCGGTGAGTAGATTAGCTAGGATCTGGTCGCCCTCCTGCAGTGCCTCTTGCTTTTCCCCGCTGTGAATACAGCACCCCTTGTCCGTACTCGCGCCCTGCTTCTGCCTCACAGTGGAGGCTGCGCTAGAGTCGCGGACCGTGTTCTCCTTCATTAGAGCTCCCTACAGAGCTGTTCAACGTCCTCCGAAGAGCTTCACCTTCTGCCCATTGGCACCGGCGTGTGCAGGTACTTTTGAGCGCTAGGCTCCACTCTTCGTAGGGATTGGACTACCATCTAGTTAAGGGCCTCAGAAGGCGGACATATCACACGCATTGGTTCGCACTGCCTGTTTTCCTTCCCCTGCAGGTGGATAACATATTTCGTGCTGCTAATGCTGTGAAACTGTGTATTCTGTATATATATTGGGTGGATAGTGTATGTGTTGGTTTAATATCGTTGTATATTGCTGCTTTTACTGTGGTTATTAGTTTCAAGGCCTTATAATAAATGTGTATCTATTTTTGATATAAACAACTGTTTGGAGTAGTTTGTAAGCGCTCTTGCTTTGTGTGCTCATTGCGGGCTTTCAGTCACCCTCACCCCTCTTGAGACCTAGTCTTGACCGCCGCGATCGCTACCTTGATTGGTCTGGCTTGTCCAGAGGTTACCCTGTTCCAAGTAATTAGGTTGGCCTTCTGAACCTCTGCGCCACCAGGACAGAGTTCAGAAATCCGTCTTAACAAATTGGTGTACAGCGGTGGGATACGACTGAAGGTATCCAGTGTTGCGCACGAGCTAAGGCGTTTTCAGGTTATTCCAACCAGGACACGCAGTAAAGTATTGAATATAACGTTAAAAAGGCCATAGTCCTATCAACAGTATGGAAACGAATACTTTGTTAACCTTAAATGCTTCGAAATCTGAAACATTGAAGAAGATGTGTGCGGAGAGAGGGGTTTCCTCTCAAGGCACTAAATTGGAAATGATCCAGAGAATCGTGGCGTGGCAAGAAGCGCAGCTTGACGCTATAACTTCCGAGGACAGTGCAGAAGGTGGTGGGGCTGCTCTCACTGGCAGAACAGACGGTTCTGCCGCTGCACTGATCCATCACGACCACGAGGACAGGGAGGATGTAATGTCTAATGTTTCCTCTGCCAGTATTGATGGGGAGGCTATGCTTGAATTCAAGAAGCAAGAGCTGCGGTTTAGGCAGCAGGAGCTTGAATTCAGCATAGCCAAACTGAAAATCGACCAGGCAGAAAAACAAAAAGACAGGGATCACCAGTTGGAACTGGCCAAGCTTCAGTTCGCAAATGGGTCCAAGGGTCCTGGACATGGTTCTGGGGCTTCCTCTCATCCACGGTTTCCAAAAGATCTGCTCAGTGTGTATGAGGAACGAAATGACATTATGGACTGGTTAAATGCGTTTGAGTATGCATGCGAGGTTCAAGAGGTTGATAATGCGGATAAGATTGCATGGTTACTCAGCAGACTGCCCCATTCTGGTTGCAGTGCCATTATGGAAATGTCGAAGGCTGAGCGCGCTGATTTTGCAATGTTGAAGCAGACTCTCATTTTAAAGTTTGGGAAGACTCCGACCCAATATTTGAAAAGGTTTAGAGAGTATAAGAAAAAGGAAGGTGGTACTTGGGTGTCGTATGTAGCTGAGTCCCTGAAAAACTTGACTGGCTGGGTTGAAGGTTATAAGGTTTCTACCTTCGAAGGCATGATCAATCTAGTCATGCTGGAACACATTTTTGCTTCTTCTTCCCCGGAGCTTAAGCAGCATTTGGCCGATTCGAAGGAGATAGATCCTAAGAAGCTGGCCATTGCAGCAGATTTATGGGTGTCACATCGAGTGTCCCATAAGGACAAAACTCATCCTGGTAAGCAGGAGGAAGGGAAAAAGTCCAAAGATGTGGAGGGTGGGGAATCTGCTAAATCTTCTTCCCATAAGGGCCACAAAAAGAAAAATAAGGGTAAGCCATCCGAGAACTCACAGGGTAGTGGAGGTTCGCCTCCGAAACAGAACTCTGGTTATAATAAGCCTCCCTACGTAAACAGACCCAATGGGGCTTGTTTTTCTTGTGGAGCAACTGACCATGTGAAGGGGGATCCCCGTTGTAAGGTTAGACCTTTGGGGGTCCACTCCGCTAATCTGGCCTTCTCCTCCTACGAGGAAGAAGAGATTACAGGAGCATCCTTCTCCTCAGACTCATTTCCCAGCGGAATAGAGGCTGAGGTAGTTTTAGTGTCCCTGGGTTCCTGGGAGCCTAAAGTCGCAGAGGCGTATGCTAGGATTCCAGATAATACCAAGCACTACTTTAAAGACAGTGTGCTGATCAATGGAGTGGATACTCCAGCTCTTAGGGATAGTGGGTGCAGTCGAACTGTAGTGGATTCTACCTTGGTAGACTCAGAGGAAGTTGCCAGAGCTACTCTGATGCCCACTAAGTTGGCTGACGGCCCCCTCCGTATGTTTCCCGTGATCCCTGTTAATCTAACTTTAAATGGTACAGCAGTTAGGATTCCAGTGAGCATTCAGAGAAACGTCCCGGGAAAGGTCTTGTTGGGCAATGATCTCAGAGCTCTAGGGCTCGTAGGAGACACTGCCGAAAGACCCTACACACGGTCTCAAGCACGGGCAGCATTGGCCAAGTCCAATACGCCGCCCCAGCCGAAGGGGAAACCCAAGGCGAAAGGAGTCAACAAGTCCCGACGGGGGAAAGAGAATATTCCCCCGAGCTCGCCTACCACTGCGGTGGAGGGAGTTGGTCAATCGCCCGAGCCTGACGAGGAGGTGGCGATGCCTGAAGTGTTCGACCCCAACGACCATCCTGAACTAAAAGACTTGTTAGTTGAAGGAGGTCCTGATAGGGACGACTTCAGTAAGGGCCAACGTGAGTGCCCATCTCTGGAAGGCCTAAGGAGACAGGCCTGCTCCCAGCTTGAGGGTGAACCTCCTGGGTTGCAAAGGATTTACCAGGAAGGTGGACTCCTTTATAGTGAGCCCACAGAGTCTACAGAAGGAGACCATAGGAGGTTGGTGGTTTCCCTTGCTGTTAGGCCCTTCCTCCTGCAGTTGGCGCATGTCGTTCACCTTGCTGGTCACCTTGGTATGAGGAGGACCAAGCAAAGGTTATCCATGCACTTCTACTGGCCCAAGATGGGGGAGCAAGTAGAAAGTCACTGCAGGAGTTGTGCCGCCTGCCAGTTGTCTGGTAAGGTTGGCGCGACAATCCAAGCTCCGTTGGTACCGCTCCCAGTTGTGGGGGTACCATTTGAAAGGGTAGGGATCGACATGGTTGGTCCCCTTGACCCGCAAACATCCTCAGGCAATAGGTTTATCCTGGTGCTGGTCGACCATGCAACCCGGTATCCTGAGGCCGTCCCATTTACAACTGTAACTGCCAAGCCAGTTGCAGAAGCTTTACTCGGCATGTTCACTAGGGTTGGCTTCCCTAAAGAAGTTGTGTCGGATCATGGCAGCAACTTTATGTCGAAGTATAGGCAGGCTATGTGGAAAGAATGTGGGGTCACCTACAGGTTCTCTTCTGCATACCGCCCCCAGACCGATGGTCTGGGGGGGCGTTTCAACAGGACGTTAACGAGCATGATTGGGGCTCTGGAGGAGCCTCAGAGAAGAGAATGGGATCTTCTTGTTTCATGCTTACTGTTTGCCTACCGAGAGGTACCACAGGAGGGTGTTGGCTTCAGCCCCTTCGAACTTCTGTTCGGTCATCCCGTACGGGGACCCTTAGCCATTGTCAAGGAGGGATGGGAGATGCCCACTCCCCCTGTTACTACCAATGAAGTTGATTATGTGCTAGGGCTCAGAAAACGGATGGTACTTCTGATGGGCTTGGCTAGTGCTAAATTGAAGGCAGGGCAAGCGCTGGTGAAACATTGGTACGACCAGAAAGCTTCCCTCATCAACGTTACACATGGCCAGCAAGTCCTGATCGTGAATCCCATAAGGCCTCGAGCTTTACAGGACAAATGGTCAGGCCCTTACCCAGTGGTGGAGCCCCTGGGTGAGGTTAACTATTCAGTGGACCTTGGAAGGCCTGGACAGGCTCCAAAAGTGCTTCCCGTGAATAGGCTGAAGGCTTTCGGCCCAAGCGTCGAAATCGCAGCACTGCTACTGGCTTCAGATGTTGAGGAAGAGGAGTCTGAACCTCTCCCCGACCTGTTCCCAAGCAGTCCTTCAGTTAGCTCTTTTGAGGGTGTCCAAGTGGCCCCTCACCAAAATGGACAAGGCTCAGTGGTTTACCTTGGACATGAAGTAGTTGGAGGGAGGAGACAGCCTCTATCCAGTAAGGTACCAGCGGTACAAGACTGGCCTACCCCCACTACGCAAACCCAAGTGAGAGCCTTCTTAGGACTCACGGGTTATTACCGCAATTTTATGGCAGACTATGGCACCATAGCTGCTCCTCTGACTGCCCTCACAACTCCGAAGAAACCCAAGAAGGTAACTTGGACTGACGAGTGTGAGAAGGCCTTCAATGGCTTGAAAGACTCCTTGTGCCAGGCCCCTGTGCTCAGGGCCCCTGATTATCAAAGACCTTTTATCGTGCAGACGGATGCCTCTGACACTGGGATAGGAGCTGTACTATCACAAGTAGATGAGAAGGGTAAGGAACACCCTATCGGTTTTATTAGTCGCCAGCTTAAGGACAGAGAGCTCAGATGGTCCACGGTAGAGAAAGAATGTTTCTCTGTTGTGTGGGCCCTAAGGAAGCTGCGGCCCTACCTCTATGGGACCCACTTCACTGTGCAGACTGACCATAAGCCGTTAAAGTGGCTAATGAACATGAAGGGGGAGAATCCAAAGTTGCTTAGGTGGTCCATAAGTCTACAAGGCTTCGACTTCACTATTGAGCATAGGCCAGGTGTCCAACATAGCAACGCTGATGGGTTGTCCAGAATGTTTTACCGACCTGAACAAGAGACTCATCCAGGGGTGGATTAGTTCCCCCTGTCCATAGTCTGGGAGGGGCGAGTGTTAGGAAAGATTTCGTTATTGTAGGGAACTTTCCTTCCATGTGGCAACCCCTAAACTTTTTGCTATTGTTTTCAACCTGTTTTCTTGACTTTGCCAGAGAAGTGCAGCCTTCTGCTGTACTCCTCTGGGCTTTCGCTCCTTTCTTACGGGGAAACTGACATGCCCTTAAGACAGTCAGTACCGGGGAACGCTGTTTCCCGTAGTTTCTTTTATCGTGTCGCCATTTTAGTGCAACACGACACAAGAGGGCACTGTAAGCTAAGTTACAGCTCTCTTGGGTCTCTAGCCTTCTACGGACCCTAGACACTCTTATAGGATGGTTTTTGGATCGGTGCAGGTCATTCAGGGACTGGGCTGGTGGCAGCGATCATTTGGTTTATTTTGAGCTCCTTTTGCCGTTCTGAGCACGTTTTTGCCGCGAACACAAAAGGGTGGCCCGGCTACCCAAAATGGCCGGACCACGAGGCTCCTTTGTCTCGTCCACTGTCCGTCTTGCTCCCTTTACCTTCCCCCGGGTCAGGCGACCCGGGGCCTTCCTTATTTGGGCATGTAGTTTCCCGCGAAACACGGTTGCTTTCGCGGGCTTCTACATGTCGTTTGAGTGCCCCCAGGATGTGGGCTGGGCTGTCTGGTCCCAATACACATCCTGGGTGCCAGAGAGTCTAGGGTGGTGTGAATGCCTGGGACCACTGTGGTCCGTGATTGGTCCACGTATGGTATGTGTGTTGATGAGCGGATCTCCCATTGGCTCCCCTCCGTTTTGGCGCGAAGGGAACCGTGGATAAGAGGGAGCTGGAAACACCACTACCATGTCGATCTCCTGAGTTCTTACGAACCCAGGGATACAGGAGCCAAGTATCCTGCGAACACGAGGCTGGACCGAGGAATCACTGGTGACCCCCTGAAGAACTTCTGCTCCTCATTGCTGTCGTCCGGTGAAGCCCTTTCCACCTAAGATCGAACAAGAAGGCCTGTACTGGCGCTTCGACCTATTGGAATAGCAGGACCAGCTATTCCCGGCACCTTCATCAACTCCTGCTGTAAGCCTTCGGAAGTGTCTCTGGGCCATCCAGTTGACTGACCAGCTTACTAAGGAGGCCTGCTCTGTAATCGCCGACAGGTTGGGTGGTATTCTGAGTCCGGGGCACGCTCACACGCTTCGTTTGCTTAGCAGTCCTAAGCTAGAGGTGAGCGGTGCTCGCTTGGCTTGAATACACCCGGCCGTTCCGTTGCCCTGCTGTGGCGACAAAACTGTGCTTGTTTCTTCGATCGGGACGTCTTTTTACTCTGCACGACGACGAGACGTTCCCTGCTCTTCAGAACCTGCCAGAAGCTGCATCTATCGAGGAGGAGCTCGGGCCTGCTTGCTTCGGGGACCGGTGAGTAGATTAGCTAGGATCTGGTCGCCCTCCTGCAGTGCCTCTTGCTTTTCCCCGCTGTGAATACAGCACCCCTTGTCCGTACTCGCGCCCTGCTTCTGCCTCACAGTGGAGGCTGCGCTAGAGTCGCGGACCGTGTTCTCCTTCATTAGAGCTCCCTACAGAGCTGTTCAACGTCCTCCGAAGAGCTTCACCTTCTGCCCATTGGCACCGGCGTGTGCAGGTACTTTTGAGCGCTAGGCTCCACTCTTCGTAGGGATTGGACTACCATCTAGTTAAGGGCCTCAGAAGGCGGACATATCACACGCATTGGTTCGCACTGCCTGTTTTCCTTCCCCTGCAGGTGGATAACATATTTCGTGCTGCTAATGCTGTGAAACTGTGTATTCTGTATATATATTGGGTGGATAGTGTATGTGTTGGTTTAATATCGTTGTATATTGCTGCTTTTACTGTGGTTATTAGTTTCAAGGCCTTATAATAAATGTGTATCTATTTTTGATATAAACAACTGTTTGGAGTAGTTTGTAAGCGCTCTTGCTTTGTGTGCTCATTGCGGGCTTTCAGTCACCCTCACCCCTCTTGAGACCTAGTCTTGACCGCCGCGATCGCTACCTTGATTGGTCTGGCTTGTCCAGAGGTTACCCTGTTCCAAGTAATTAGGTTGGCCTTCTGAACCTCTGCGCCACCAGGACAGAGTTCAGAAATCCGTCTTAACAATATCCAACTCCTTCCCATTCCAAACCTGAGACCCTTCCTATAGCTTGAGATGTGATATCCAACTCCTTCCCCTTCCAAACCTGAGAGCCTTCCCATAGCATGAGATATGATATCCAGGTCCTTCCCATTCCAATCCTGAGACCCTTCCTATAACATGAGATGTGATATCCAACTCCTTCCCATTCCAACCTGAGACCCTTCCTATAGCATGATGGGATATCCAACTCCTTCCAAATCCAATACTGATACCCTTCCAATAGCATGAGATGTGATATCCCAATGCTTCTACCAAACCTGAGACCCATACTATGGCATGAGATGTGATATCAAACTTCTTCCCATTCCAATCCTGAGACCCTTCCTATAGCTTGAGATGTGTTATCCAACTCCTTCCCATTCCAATTCTGAGACCCTTCCTATACCATGAGACTTGATATCTCAATGCTTCTAATACCAAACCTGAGACCCGTCCTATAACATGACATGTGATATCCAAATCCTTCCCCTTCCAAACCTTAGACCCTTCCTATATCATGAGATGTGATATCCAACTCCTTCCCATTCCAATCCTGAGACCCTTCCGATATCATGAGATTTGTTATCTCAATGCTTCTAATATCAAACTTGAGACCCTCCATATAGCATGAGCTGTGACATCCAAGTCCTTCCCATTCCAATCCTGAGACCCTTCCGATAGCAGAGATGTGATATCTCAATGCTTATACCAAACCTGAGACCCTTCCTATAGCCTGAGATGTCATATACAACTCCTTCCAATTCCAATCCTGAGACCCTTCCTATAGCATAAGATGTGATATCTCAATGCTTATACCAAATCAGAGACCCTTCCTATAGCATGAATTGTGATATCCAACTCCTTCCCATTCCAATCCTGAGACCGTTCCTATAGCATGAGAAGTGATATCTCCATGCGTATACCAAACCTGAGACCCTTCCTATAGCATGAGATGTGATATCCAAATCCGTCCAATTCCAATCCTGAGACCCTTCCTATACCATGAGATGTGATATCTCAATGCTTATACCAAACCTGAGAGCCTACCTATAGCATGAGATGTGATGTCCAAGTCCATCCCATTCCAATCCTTAGACCCTTCCTACAGCATGCGATGTGATATCTCAATGATTCTAATACCAAACCAGAGACCCGTCCTATAACATGAGATGGGATATCCAACTTCTTCCCATTCCAATCCTGAGACCCTTCCTATAGCATGAGATGTGATATCTCAATGCAACCAAACCTGAGACCCTTCCTATAGCATGAGATGTGATATCCAACTCCTTCCCATTCCAATCCTGAGACACTTCCTATAGCATGAGATGTATCTCACTGCTTATAACAAACCTGAGACCCTTCCTATAGCATGAGATGTGATATCCAATCCTTCCCATTCCAATCCTGAGACCCTTCCTATAGCATGAGATGTGATATCTCAATGCTTCTAATATCAAACTTGAGACCCTCCCTATAGCATATGTGATATCCAAGTCCTTCCCATTCCAATCCTGAGACACTTCCTATAGCATGAGATGTGATATCTCAATGCTTCTAATACCAAACCTGAGACTCTTCCTATAACATGAGATGGGATATCCAACTCCTTCCCATTCCAATCCTGAGACCCTTTCGATTGCAAAGATGTGATATCTCAATTCTTATACCAAACCTGAGACCCTTCCTACGGCATGAGATGTCATATACAACTCCTTCCCATTCCAATCCTGAGACCCTTCAGATAGCATGAGATGTGATATCTCAATGCTTCTAATACCAAATCTGAGATGCTTCCTATAGCATGAGATGTGATATCCAACTTCTTCCCATTCCAATCCTGAGACCCTTCCTATAGCATGAGATGTGATATCTCAATGCTAATACCAAACCTGAGACCCTTCCTATAGCATGAGATGTGATATCCAACTTCTTCCCATTCCAATCCTGAGACCCTTCCTATAACATGAGATGTGATATCCAAGTCCTTCCCATTCCAATTATGAGACCCTTCCTATAGCATGAGATATGATATCCAAGTCCTTCCCATTCCAATCCTGAGACCCTTCCTATAACGAGATGTGATATCCAACTCCTTCCCATTCCAACCTGAGACCCTTCCTATAGCATGAAATGGGATATCCAACTTCTTCCAAACCCAATACTGATACACTTCCGATAGCATGAGATGTGATATCCCAATGCTTCTACCAAACCTGAGACCCATACTATGGCATGAGATGTGATATCAAACTCCTTCCCATTCCAATCCTGAGACCCTTCCTATAGCTTGAGATGTGATATCCATCTCCTTCCCATTCCAATTCTGAGACCCTTCCTATACCATGAGACTTGATATCTCAATGCTTCTAATACCAAACCTTAGACCCTTCCTTTATCATGAGATGTATTATCCAGCTCCTTCCCATTCCAATCCTGAGACCCTTCCGATATCATGAGATGTGATATCTCACTGCTTATAACAAACCTGAGACCCTTCCTATAGCATGAGATGTGATATCCAATCCTTCCCATTCCAATCCTGAGACCCTTCCTATAGCATGAGATGTGATATCTCAATGCTTCTAATATCAAACTTGAGACCCTCCCTATAGCATATGTGATATCCAAGTCCTTCCCATTCCAATCCTGAGACACCTCCTATAGCATGAGATGTGATATCTCAATGCAACCAAACCTGAGACCCTTCCTATAGCATGAGATGTGATATCCAACTCCTTCCCATTCCAATCCTGAGACACTTCCTATAGCATGAGATGTATCTCACTGCTTATAACAAACCTGAGACCCTTCCTATAGCATGAGATGTGATATCCAATCCTTCCCATTCCAATCCTGAGACCCTTCCTATAGCATGAGATGTGATATCTCAATGCTTCTAATATCAAACTTGAGACCCTCCCTATAGCATATGTGATATCCAAGTCCTTCCCATTCCAATCCTGAGACACTTCCTATAGCATGAGATGTGATATCTCAATGCTTCTAATACCAAACCTGAGACTCTTCCTATAACATGAGATGGGATATCCAACTCCTTCCCATTCCAATCCTGAGACCCTTTCGATTGCAAAGATGTGATATCTCAATTCTTATACCAAACCTGAGACCCTTCCTACGGCATGAGATGTCATATACAACTCCTTCCCATTCCAATCCTGAGACCCTTCAGATAGCATGAGATGTGATATCTCAATGCTTCTAATACCAAATCTGAGATGCTTCCTATAGCATGAGATGTGATATCCAACTTCTTCCCATTCCAATCCTGAGACCCTTCCTATAGCATGAGATGTGATATCTCAATGCTAATACCAAACCTGAGACCCTTCCTATAGCATGAGATGTGATATCCAACTTCTTCCCATTCCAATCCTGAGACCCTTCCTATAACATGAGATGTGATATCCAAGTCCTTCCCATTCCAATTATGAGACCCTTCCTATAGCATGAGATATGATATCCAAGTCCTTCCCATTCCAATCCTGAGACCCTTCCTATAACGAGATGTGATATCCAACTCCTTCCCATTCCAACCTGAGACCCTTCCTATAGCATGAAATGGGATATCCAACTTCTTCCAAACCCAATACTGATACACTTCCGATAGCATGAGATGTGATATCCCAATGCTTCTACCAAACCTGAGACCCATACTATGGCATGAGATGTGATATCAAACTCCTTCCCATTCCAATCCTGAGACCCTTCCTATAGCTTGAGATGTGATATCCATCTCCTTCCCATTCCAATTCTGAGACCCTTCCTATACCATGAGACTTGATATCTCAATGCTTCTAATACCAAACCTTAGACCCTTCCTTTATCATGAGATGTATTATCCAGCTCCTTCCCATTCCAATCCTGAGACCCTTCCGATATCATGAGATGTGATATCTCACTGCTTATAACAAACCTGAGACCCTTCCTATAGCATGAGATGTGATATCCAATCCTTCCCATTCCAATCCTGAGACCCTTCCTATAGCATGAGATGTGATATCTCAATGCTTCTAATATCAAACTTGAGACCCTCCCTATAGCATATGTGATATCCAAGTCCTTCCCATTCCAATCCTGAGACACCTCCTATAGCATGAGATGTGATATCTCAATGCTTCTAATATCAAACTTGAGACCCTCCCTATAGCATATGTGATATCCAAGTCCTTCCCATTCCAATCCTGAGACACCTCCTATAGCATGAGATGTGATATCTCAATGCTTCTAATACCAAACCTGAGACTCTTCCTATAACATGAGATGGGATATCCAACTCCTTCCCATTCCAATCCTGAGACCCTTACGATTGCAAAGATGTGATATCTCAATGCTTATACCAAACCTGAGACCCTTCCTACGGCATGAGATGTCATATACAACTCCTTCCCATTCCAATCCTGAGACCCTTCCTATAGCATGAGATGTGATATCTCAATGCTTATACCAAACCTGAGACCCTTCCTATAGCATGAGATGTGATATCTCAATGCTTCTAATACCAAACCTGAGATCCTTCCTATAACGAGATGTGATATCCAACTCCTTCCATTCCAATCCAGAGACCCTTCCTATAGCATGAGATGTGATATCTCAATGCTTATACCAAACCTGAGACCCTTCCTATAGCATGAGATGTTATATCTCAATGCCTCTAATACCAAACCTGAGATCCTTCCTCTAACATGAAATGTGATATCCAACTCCTTCCCTTTCCAAACCTGAGAGCCTATCTATAGCATGAGATGTGATATCCAAGTCCTTCCCATTCCAATCCTTAGACCCTTCCTACAGCATGCAATATGATATCTCAATGATTCTAATAACAAACCTGAGACCCGTCATATAACATGAGATGGGATATCCAACTCCTTCCCATTCCAATCCTGAGACACTTCCGATAGCAGAGATATGATATCTCAATGCTTATACCAAACCTGAGACCCTTCCTATATCATGAGATGTGATATCCAACTCCTTCCCGTTCCAAACCTGAGACCTTTCCTATAGCATATGTGATATCCAACTCATTCCCATTCCAAACATGAGACCCTTCCTATAGCAAGAATATAATATCCAACTCCTTCCCATTCCAATCCTGAGACCATTCCTATAGCATGCGATGTGATATCTCAATGCTTCTAATACCAAACCTGAGACCAGTCCTATAACATGAGATGGGATATCCAACTGCTTCCCCTTCCAAACCTGAGACCCTTCCTATAGCATGAGATGTGATATCCAACTCCTTCCCGTTCCAAACCTGAGACCCTTCCTATAGCATATTTGATATCCAACTCCTTCCCATTCCAAACATGAGACCCTTCCTATAGCAAGAATGTAATATCCAACTCCTTCCCATTCCAAACCTGAGACCCTTCCTACAGCATGCAATGTGATATCTCAATGCTTCTAATACCAAACCTGAGACCAGTCCTATAACATGAGATGGGATATCCAACTCCTTCCCATTCCAATCCTGAGACCCTTCCGATAGCATGAGATGTGATATCTCAATGCTTCTAATACCAAACCTGAGATCCTTCCTATAACATGTGATGTGATATCCAAATCCTTCCCCTTCCAAACCTGAGACCCTCCCTTTAGCATGAGATGTGCTATCCAACTCCTTCCCATTCCAATCCTGAGACCCTTATGATAGCATGAGATGTGATATCTCAATGCTTCTAATACCAAACCTGAGATCCTTCCTATAACGAGATGTGATATCCAACTCCTTCCATTCCAATCCAGAGACCCTTCCTATAGCATGAGATGTGATATCCAACTCCTTCCATTCCAATCCAGAGACCCTTCCTATAGCATGAGATGTTATATCTCAATGCCTCTAATACCAAACCTGAGATCCTTCCTCTAACATGAAATGTGATATCCAACTCCTTCCCTTTCCAAACCTGAGAGCCTATCTATAGCATGAGATGTGATATCCAAGTCCTTCCCATTCCAATCCTTAGACCCTTCCTACAGCATGCAATATGATATCTCAATGATTCTAATAACAAACCTGAGACCCGTCATATAACATGAGATGGGATATCCAACTCCTTCCCATTCCAATCCTGAGACACTTCCGATAGCAGAGATATGATATCTCAATGCTTATACCAAACCTGAGACCCTTCCTATATCATGAGATGTGATATCCAACTCCTTCCCGTTCCAAACCTGAGACCTTTCCTATAGCATATGTGATATCCAACTCATTCCCATTCCAAACATGAGACCCTTCCTATAGCAAGAATGTAATATCCAACTCCTTCCCATTCCAATCCTGAGACCATTCCTATAGCATGCGATGTGATATCTCAATGCTTCTAATACCAAACCTGAGACCAGTCCTATAACATGAGATGGGATATCCAACTGCTTCCCCTTCCAAACCTGAGACCCTTCCTATAGCATGAGATGTGATATCCAACTCCTTCCCGTTCCAAACCTGAGACCCTTCCTATAGCATATTTGATATCCAACTCCTTCCCATTCCAAACATGAGACCCTTCCTATAGCAAGAATGTAATATCCAACTCCTTCCCATTCCAAACCTGAGACCCTTCCTACAGCATGCAATGTGATATCTCAATGCTTCTAA
Source organism: Ambystoma mexicanum (assembly GCF_040938575.1). Classification (NCBI taxonomy): domain Eukaryota; kingdom Metazoa; phylum Chordata; class Amphibia; order Caudata; family Ambystomatidae; genus Ambystoma; species Ambystoma mexicanum. The sequence goes on along the minus strand of NW_027182329.1, from coordinate 43,625 downwards.
TACCAAACCTGAGACCAGTCCTATAACATGAGATGGGATATCCAACTCCTTCCCATTCCAATCCTGAGACCCTTCCGATAGCATGAGATGTGATATCTCAATGCTTCTAATACCAAACCTGAGATCCTTCCTATAACATGTGATGTGATATCCAAATCCTTCCCCTTCCAAACCTGAGACCCTCCCTTTAGCATGAGATGTGCTATCCAACTCCTTCCCATTCCAATCCTGAGACCCTTATGATAGCATGAGATGTGATATCTCAATGCTTCTAATACCAAACCTGAGATCCTTCCTATAACGAGATGTGATATCCAACTCCTTCCATTCCAATCCAGAGACCCTTCCTATAGCATGAGATGTGATATCCAACTCCTTCCATTCCAATCCAGAGACCCTTCCTATAGCATGAGATGTTATATCTCAATGCCTCTAATACCAAACCTGAGATCCTTCCTCTAACATGAAATGTGATATCCAACTCCTTCCCTTTCCAAACCTGAGAGCCTATCTATAGCATGAGATGTGATATCCAAGTCCTTCCCATTCCAATCCTTAGACCCTTCCTACAGCATGCAATATGATATCTCAATGATTCTAATAACAAACCTGAGACCCGTCATATAACATGAGATGGGATATCCAACTCCTTCCCATTCCAATCCTGAGACACTTCCGATAGCAGAGATATGATATCTCAATGCTTATACCAAACCTGCGACCCTTCCTATATCATGAGATGTGATATCCAACTCCTTCCCGTTCCAAACCTGAGACCTTTCCTATAGCATATGTGATATCCAACTCATTCCCATTCCAAACATGAGACCCTTCCTATAGCAAGAATGTAATATCCAACTCCTTCCCATTCCAATCCTGAGACCATTCCTATAGCATGAGATGTGATATCTCAATGCTTCTAATACCAAACCTGAGACCAGTCCTATAACATGAGATGGGATATCCAACTGCTTCCCCTTCCAAACCTGAGACCCTTCCTATAGCATGAGATGTGATATCCAACTCCTTCCCGTTCCAAACCTGAGACCCTTCCTATAGCATATTTGATATCCAACTCCTTCCCATTCCAAACATGAGACCCTTCCTATAGCAAGAATGTAATATCCAACTCCTTCCCATTCCAAACCTGAGACCCTTCCTACAGCATGCAATGTGATATCTCAATGCTTCTAATACCAAACCTGAGACCAGTCCTATAACATGAGATGGGATATCCAACTCCTTCCCATTCCAATCCTGAGACCCTTCCGATAGCATGAGATGTGATATCTCAATGCTTCTAATACCAAACCTGAGATCCTTCCTATAACATGTGATATGATATCCAAATCCTTCCCCTTCCAAACCTGAGACCCTCCCTTTAGCATGAGATGTGCTATCCAACTCCTTCCCATTCCAATCCTGAGACCCTTATGATAGCATGAGATGTGATATCTCAATGCCTCTAATACCAAACCTGAGATACTTCCGATAGCATGAGATGTGATATCTCAATGCTTATACCAAACCTGAGACCCTTCCTATGGCCCGAGATGTCATATACAATTCCTTCCCATTCCAATCCTGAGGCCCTTCCTATAGCATGAGATGTGATATCTCAATGCTTATACCAAATCTGAGACCCTTCCTATATCATGAGATGTGATATCCAACTCATTCCCATTCCAATCCTGAGACCCTTCCTATAGCTTGAGATGTGATATCCAACTCCTACCCATTCCAATCCTGAGACCATTCCTATAGCATGAGATGTGATACCTCAATGCTTATACCAAACCTGAGACCCTTCCTATAGCATGAGATGTGATATCCAACTACTTCCCATTCCAATCCTGAGACCCTTCCTATAACATGAGATGTGATGTCTCATTGCTTCTAATACCAAACCTGAGATCTTTCCTATAACATATGTGATATCCAACTCCTTTGCATTCCAATTCTGACACCCTTCCATGAGATATTATATCCAATTCCTTCCCATTCCAATCCTGAGACCCTTCCTATAACATGAGAAGTGATATCCAACTCCTTCCCATTCCAACCTGAGACCTTTCCTATAGCACGAGATGGGATATCCAACTCCTTCCAAATCCAATACCGATACCCTTCTGATAGCATGAGATGTCATATTCCAAATCTTCTACCAAACCTGAGACCCATACTATGGCATGAGATGTGATATCAATCTCCTTCCCATTCCAATCCTGAGACCCTTCCTATAGCTTGAGATGTGATATCAATCTCCTTCCCATTCCAATTCTGAGACCCTTCCTATACCATGAGACTTGATATCTCAATGCTTGTAATATCAAACTTGAGACCCTCCCTATAGCATGAGATGTAACATCCAAGTTCTTCCCATTACAATCCTGAGACCCTTCCTATAGCATGAGATGTGATATCTCAATGCTTCTAATAACAAACCTGAGACCCTTCCTATAACATGAGATGGGATATCCAACTCCTTCCCATTCCAATCCTGAGACCCATCCGATAGCAGAGATGTGATATCTCAATGCTTATACCAAACCTGAGACCCTTCCTATGGCCCGAGATGTCATATACAATTCCTTCCCATTCCAATCCTGAGGCCCTTCCTATAGCATGAGATGTGATATCTCAATGCTTATACCAAATCTGAGACCCTTCCTATAGCATGAGATGTGATATCCAACTCATTCCCATTCCAATCCTGAGACCCTTCCTATAGCTTGAGATGTGATATCCAACTCCTTCCCATTCCAATCCTGAGACCCTTCCGATAGCATGAGATGTGACATCTCAATGCTTCTAATATCAAACCTGAGAACCTCCCTATAGCATGAGATGTGATATCCCAATGCTTCTAATACCAATCCTGAGACCCTTCTTATAGCATGACATGTGATATCGAACTTCCCATTTCAATCCTGAGACTCAGACCTCCCCGTCTAACCTTCTCACCACTCCTAGCTCCCGGATTGATCATGCACTCCTGCTGTCTCTTCTCTCCCTTCCCTCTCTCCTTCCTCATCTGCTCTAGGTCAGGCTCCTTCTACACCTCTGCAGGGATTACTGATTTGTACCCCTACCCACTCTCAACTCTCACTCAGTGTCAAACACTCATCTGACATCTGCCATTTCCTGGAAGAACCCGACCTTGATGTCCTTGGTCTACCCGAGACATGGTTGACGGCCAGCGCGGTCTCGAGCTTTGACACTTTCCTCCCTGATGACAAGTTCCTCTCCATGCCCAGATCCAACCGTTCTTGAGGGGGGAGTATCCTTGATTCCTGTAGTAAATTGCTTTCCTTTGCAGGCCGACTTCTCTCACGAATGCTTTGTCTGCGTGCATGCTCTCCTGGCAATTCTCTCACCCTGGCTATTTGCCTACCCGCTTCCTCTCTCAGTGGATGGACTTCTCCATCCTAGCCTCCTACCACTCAACTCCGCCTACTTGGAGAATTCAACATGAACCTGTATGCTTCCTGACCCGGACTTTTACGAGATCTGCAACTCATGTCGCTGGCCCTGCACACTGCAGGGAATACTCATGATTTTCTGATCTCAGACCTCCCCCTCTGTAACCCTCTCAACAATCCTCTCCCGTGGTAATCAATTTCTCATCTCCAAAGAAGGCTAACTACCAGCTGTTCCTCCTCAGAGGAGTTCTCCCTTTCGGTCCCTGCTCCCTGCACCGTTTCGCGTTGCAAGCACTCGTTTCCCAGCTCTCTGGTTTAGACGTGTGTTTCCTGCCTTCTCTCCTCTTCCCGCTGCCTTCAAATCAACAAATGAGCTTCAAAAGATACACGGTGCTCAGAATGCTTGATAACACCCATTATTCAAGATATAGCTGTAACTCGCTAGACATATTGAAAAGTGCTAAAAACTAGCAAAAATAGCTAGAAAATGTCCTTTCCTCGCGTATTGGTAAATGCGAATTCTGGTGGGTTCCCATGTTGTATGTACTGTGGCCGTGCGTTTGTTGTCGAATCCTGACCCGAAAAAAGTTTTTAACCACTGTTCTCCCATACTAGCGGGTGGGGGTTCAACATCTACTGTTCACAGGCTGAATGTATACGGCTGAAATCTTCACTGCACTACCAGCTTTCCTGACTGTTTTGGAACGTGTATTTGCCATCTGTTAATACAGTCGGCCTGTGTTCATCGTCCCTTCTAGTTTACAGGCTGCACTCCCCTGGTGATCACATTCTCCTCTCCAGAGCAGGCTAACTACCGGCTGCTCCTCATAGGCGTTCATCCTTTCTTTCCCTGCTCCCTGCACCGTTTCGCGTTGCATGTACTCGCTTCCCAGCTCTCGTTTAGATGCATGTTCCCTGCCTTCTCTCCTCTTCCTATAGCCTTCCAATGAGCTCCACAAGATACAGTGTTCAGAATGCTTTATAACACCCATTATTCAACATATAGCTGTAAACCGCTAGACGTATTGAAACGTGCTAAAAACTAGCAAAAACAGCTAGAAAATGTACTTCCCTGCGTTTTGGTATATGCAGGGTACACGCGTCTAAACCAGAGAGCAGGGAAGTGAGCATTTCAGTAGTATACATTCCGCCTGTGAACAACACATTTTAATCCTCCCTTGTATGGGAGAAGAGTGGTTCAAAAGAACAGGATTCGACTGAACAAACGCACGAACAGAGTACAAAATGGGAATCCACCAGAATTCGCATTTACCAAAACGCGAGGAAAGTACATTTTCTAGCTGTTTTTGCTAGTTTTTAGCACGTTTCAATACGTCTAGCTGATTACGGCTATATTTTGAATAATGGGCGTTATATAAAGCATTCTGAACACTATCTTGTGGAGCTCATTGGAAGGCTGTAGGAAGAGGAGAGAACTGAGGGAACACGCATCTAAACCAGAGCTGGGAAGCGAGTACATGCAACGCGAAACTGTGCAGGGAGCAGGGACAGAAAGGATGAACGCCTAGGAAGAGGAGCAGCTGGTAGTTAGCCTGCTCTGGAAAGGAGAATGTGATCACCAGGGGAGTGCAGCCTGTAAACTAGAAGGGACGATGAACACAGGGCGACTGCATTAACAGATGGCAAATACACGTTCCAAAACAGTCAGGAAAGCTGATAATGCAGTGAAGATTTCAGCCGTATACATTCAGCCTGTGAACAGTAGATGTTGACCCCCCACCCCCTAGTATGGGAGAACAACTTCAGGATTCGACAACAAACGCACGGACACAGTACATACAACATGGGAACCCACCAGAATTCGCATTTACAAAAACGCGAGGGAAGTACATTTTCTAGCTATTTTTGCTAGTTTTTAGCACGTTTCAATACGTCTAGAGTGTTACAGCTATATGTTGAATAATGGGGTTATAAAGCATTCTGAACACTATCTTGTGGAGCTCTTTGGAAGGCTGTAGGTAGAGGAGAGAAGGCAGGGAACACGCTTCTAAACCAGAGATCTGGGAAGGGAGTACATGCATCGCGAAATGGTGCAGGGAGCAGGGACTAAAAGGAGGAACGCCTCTGAGGAGTAGCAGATGGTAGCCTGCTCTGGAGAGGAGAATGTGATCACCAGGGGAGTGCAGCCTGTAAACTAAAAGGGACGATGACCACGGCGACTGCATTAACAGATGGCAAATATACGTTCCAAAACAGTCAGGAAAGCTGATAATGCCTAGAAGATTTCAGCCGTATACATTCAGCCTGTGAACAGTAGATTTTGACGCCCCCCTAGTATGGGAAAACATTCAGTATTCGACAACAAACGCACGGACACAGTTCATACATGGGAACGCATCAGAATTCGCATTTACAAAAACGCGAGGTTGCTAGCTGTTTTTGCTAGTTTACAGCACGTTTCAATACGTCTAGCGGGTTACGGCTATATGTTGAATAATGGGTGTTATAAAGCATTCTGAGCACTGTGTATCTTGTGGAGCTCATTTGTTGATTTGAAGGCAGCGGGAAGAGGAGAGAAGGCTTGGAACACGCTTCTAAACCAGAGCTGGGAAGCGAGTATTTGCAACGCGAAACTGCAGGCAGCAGGGACAGAAAAGAACGCCTCTGAGGAGGAACCGCGCCTAGACCAGAGAGCTGGGAAGCGAGTGTTTGCAACGCGAAACGGTGCAGGGAGCAGGGACAGAAAGGAAGAGGCCTCTGAGAAGGAAAAGCGTCTAAACCAGAGAGCAGGGAAACGAGTGTTTGCAACGCGAAACGGTGCAGGGAGCAGGGACAGAAAGGGAGAACACCTCCGAGGAGGAACAGCTGGTAGTTAGCCTTCTTTGGAGATGAGAACTTGATCACCACGGGAGAGGATTGTTGAGAGGGTTACAGAGGGGGAGGTGTGAGATCAGAAAATTCTGAGTATTCCCTGCAATGTGTAGGGCCAGCGACATGAACAGTTGCAGATTTCGTAAAAGTCCAGGTCAGGTAGCATACTGGTTCATGTTAAATTCTCCAAGTAGGCGGAGTTGAGTGGTAGGAGGCTGGGATGGAGAAGTCCATCCACTAAGAGAGGAAGGGGGTAGGCAAATAGCCACGGTGAGAGAATGGCCAGGAAAGAGAGAATGCATGCAGAGAAGGCATTCGTGAGAGGAGGCGGCCTGTAAAGGAAAGCAATTTACTACAGGAATCAAGGATACTCCCCCTCAGGAACGGTTGGATCTGGGCATGGAGAGGAACTTGTCATCAGGGAGGAAAGTGTCTAAGCTCAAGACAGCGCTGGCCGTCAACCATGTCTCGGTTAGACCAAGGACATCCAGGTCGGGTTCTTCCAGGAAATGGCAGATGAGTGTTTGAAACTGAGTGAGAGTTGAGAGTGGGGAGGGGTACAAATCAGTAATCCCTGCGGAGGTGTAGAAGGAGCCTGACCTAGGGCAGATGAGGAAGGAGAGAGGAAAGGAAGCAGAAGAAGGGAGAGAAGAGACAGCAGGAATGCATGATCAATCCGGGAGCTAGGAGTGGTGAGAAGGTTAGACGGGGAGGTCTGAGTCTCAGGATTGGAATGGGAAGTTCGATATCACATGTCGTGCTATAGGAAGGGTCTCAGGATTGGTATTAGAAGCATTGGGATATCACATCTCATGCTATCGGAAGAGTCTCAGTATTGGAATGGGAAGGAGTTGGATATATCTCTTGTTATACGGAGGGTCTCAGATTTGGCATTAGAAGCACTGAGAAATCAAATCACATCCTTTAGGAAGGGACTCGAGTTTGCTATTTTAAGGAGTGAGATAGTAAATCTCATCCTATCGGAAGGGTCTCGGGTTTGGTATTGGAAGAAATGAGATTACAAATCTCAGGCTGTGGGAATGGTCTCGGGTTTGGTATTGGAAGGGGTGAGAAATCACATTTCATGCTACAGGAAGGGTCACAGGTTTGGAATGGGAAGGAGTTGGATATCACATATACTACGGGAAGGGCCTCAGGTTTGCTATTAGAAGCATAGAGATATCACATCTCATGTTATAGGAATAGTCTCAGGATTGGAATGGGAAGGAGTTGGATATCACATCTCATGCTATAGGGAGGGTCTCAGTTTTGATATTAGAAGCATTGAGATATCACATATGCTATTGGAAGGGTCTCAGTATTGGAATTGGAAGGAGTTGGATATCACATCTCATGCTATAGGGAGGTTCTCAGGTTTGATATTAGAAGCATTGAGATATCACATCTCATGCTATCAGAAGGGTCTCAGGATTGGAATGGGAAGGAGTTGGATATCACATCTCATGCTAAAGGAAAGGTGTCAGGTTTGGAAGGGGAAGGATTTGGATCTCACATCTCATGTTTTAGGACGGGTCTCAGGTTTGGTATTAGAAGCATTGAGATATCACATCTCAAGCTATAAGAAGGGTCTCAGATTTGGGAAGGGAAGGATTTGGATTTCACATCTCATGTTATAGGATGGTTCTCATGTTTGGTTTTAGAAGCATTGAGATATCACATATGCTATAGGAAGGGTCTCAGGATTGGAATGTGAAGGATTTGGATATCAAATCTCATGCTAAAGGAAGAGTCTCAGGTTTAATAGACGCATTGAGATATCACATCTCATGCTATAGGAAGGGTCTCAGGATTGGAATGGGAAGGAGTTGGATATCACATCTCATGCCATAGGAAGGGTCTCAGGTTTGGTATAAGCATTGAGATATCACATCTCTGCTATTGGAAGGGTCTCAGGATTGGATTGGGAAGGAGTTGGATATCCCTTCTCATGCTATAGGAAGGATCGCAGGTTGGAATGGGAAGGAGTTGGATATCACATCTCATGCTAAAGGAAGGGTCTCAGGTTTGGAAGGGGAAGGATTTGGATATCATATCTCATGCTATATGACTGGTCCCATGTTTGGTATTAGAAGCATTGAGATATCACATCTCATGCTACAGGAAGAGTCTCAGGATTGGAATGGGAAGGAGTTGGATATCACATCTCATGTTATAGGAAGGGTCTCAGGATTGGAATGGGAAGCAGTTGGATATCACATCTCATGCCATAGGAAGGGTCATCAGGTTTGGTATAAGCATTGAGATATCACATCTCTGCTCTCGGAAGGGTCTCAGGATAGGAATGGGAAGGACTTAGATATCACATCTCATACTATAGGGAGGGTCTCAGTTTTGATATTAGAAGCATTGAGATATCACATCTCATGCTATCGGAAGGGTCTCAGGATTGGAATGGGATGGAGTTGGATATCACATCTCAAGCTATCTCAGGATTGGAATGGGAAGAAGTTTGATATCACATCTCAAGCTATAGGAACGGTCTCAGGATTGGAAATGGAAGGATCTGGATTTCACATCTAATGTTATAGGATGGTTCTCATGTTTGGTTTTAGAAGCATTGAGATATCACATATGCTATCGGAAGGGTCTCAGGTTTGGAAAGGGAAGGATTTGGATTTCACATGTTATAGGATGGTTGTCAGGTTTGATTTTAGAAGCATTAAGATATAAAATCTCATGCTATAGGAAGGGTCTCGGGTTTGGAATGGGAAGGAGTTGGATATCACATCTCTGCTAAAGGAAAGGTCTCAGGTTTGGAAGGGGAAGGATTTGTATCTCACATCTCATGTTGTAGGACGGGTCTCAGGTTTCGTATTAGCAGCATTGAGATATCACATCTCATGGTATAGGAAGGGTCTCAGGATTCGAATGGGAAGGAGGTGGATATCCCTTCTCATGCTATAGGAAGGGTCTCAGGTTGGAATGGGAAAGAGTTGGATATCACATCTCATTATAGGAATGGTCTCAGGATTTGACTGGGAAGGATTTGGATATCACATCTCTTGCTATAGGAAGGTCTCAGGTTTTTTATTAGAAACATTGAGATATCACATCTCATGCTATAGGAAGGGTTTCAGGATTGGAATGGGAAGGATTTGGATATCACATCTCATGCTATAGGAAGAGTCTCAGGATTGGAATGGGAAGGAGTTGGATATCACTTCTCATGTTATAGGAAGGAACTCAGGATTGAAATGGGAAGGAGTTGGATATCACATCTCATGCAATAGGAAGGGTCATCAGGTTTGGTATAAGCATTGAGATATCACATCTCTGCTATCGGAAGGGTCTCAGGATAGGAATGGGAAGGACTTAGATATCACATCTCATACTATAGGGAGGGTCTCAGTTTTGATATTAGAAGCATTGAGATATCATATCTCATGCTATCGGAAGGGTCTCAGGATTGGAATGGGATGGAGTTGGATATCACATCTCAAGCTATCTCAGGATTGGAATGGGAAGAAGTTTGATATCACATCTCAAGCTATAGGAACGGTCTCAGGATTGGAAATGGAAGGATCTGGATTTCACATCTAATGTTATAGGATGGTTCTCATGTTTGGTTTTAGAAGCATTGAGATATCACATATGCTATCGGAAGGGTCTCAGGTTTGGAAAGGGAAGGATTTGGATTTCACATGTTATAGGATGGTTGTCAGGTTTGATTTTAGAAGCATTAAGATATAAAATCTCATGCTATAGGAAGGGTCTCGGGTTTGGAATGGGAAGGAGTTGGATATCACATCTCTGCTAAAGGAAAGGTCTCAGGTTTGGAAGGGGAAGGATTTGTATCTCACATCTCATGTTGTAGGACGGGTCTCAGGTTTCGTATTAGCAGCATTGAGATATCACATCTCATGGTATAGGAAGGGTCTCAGGATTCGAATGGGAAGGAGGTGGATATCCCTTCTCATGCTATAGGAAGGGTCTCAGGTTGGAATGGGAAAGAGTTGGATATCACATCTCATTATAGGAATGGTCTCAGGATTTGACTGGGAAGGATTTGGATATCACATCTCTTGCTATAGGAAGGTCTCAGGTTTTTTATTAGAAACATTGAGATATCACATCTCATGCTATAGGAAGGGTTTCAGGATTGGAATGGGAAGGATTTGGATATCAGATCTCATGCTATAGGAAGAGTCTCAGGATTGGAATGGGAAGGAGTTGGATATCACTTCTCATGTTATAGGAAGGAACTCAGGATTGAAATGGGAAGGAGTTGGATATCACATCTCATGCAATAGGAAGGGTCATCAGGTTTGGTATAAGCATTGAGATATCACATCTCTGCTATCGGAAGGGTCTCAGGATAGGAATGGGAAGGACTTAGATATCACATCTCATACTATAGGGAGGGTCTCAGTTTTGATATTAGAAGCATTGAGATATCATATCTCATGCTATCGGAAGGGTCTCAGGATTGGAATGGGATGGAGTTGGATATCACATCTCAAGCTATCTCAGGATTGGAATGGGAAGGAGTTTGATATCACATCTCAAGCTATAGGAAAGGTCTCAGGTTTGGAAGGGGAAGGATTAGGATCTCACATCTCATGTTTTAGGACGGGTCTCAGGTTTGGTATTAGAAGCATTGAGATATCACATTTCATGATATAGGAAGGGTCTCAGGATTGGAATCGGAAGGAGTTGGATATCACATCTCAAGCTATCTCAGGATTGGAATGGGAAGGAGTTTGATATCACACCTCAAGCTATAGGAAGGGTCTCAGGTTTGGAAAGGGAAGGATCTGGATTTCACATCTCATGTTATAGGATGGTTCTCAGGTTTGGTTTTAGAAGCATTAAGATATAACATCTCATGCTATAGGAAGGGCCTCAGGTTTGGAATGGGAAGGAGTTGGATATGACATCTCATGTTAAAGGAAAGGTCTCAGGTTTGGAAGGGGAAGGATTTGGATCTCACATCTCATGTTTTAGGACGGGTCTCAGGTTTGGTATTAGAAGCATTGAGATATCACATCTCAAGGTATAGGAAGGGTCTCAGGATTGGAATGGGAAGGAGTTGGATATCACATTGAATGGGAAGGAGTTTGATATCACATCTGAAGCTATAGGAAGGGTCTCAGGTTTGGAAAGGGAATGATTTGGATTTCACATCTCATGTTATAGGATGGTTCTCATGTTTGGTTTTAGAAGCATTGAGCTATCACATCTCATGCTATAGGAAGAGTCTCAGGATTGGAATGGGAAGGAGTTGGATATCACATCTCATGCTAAAGGAAGGGTCTCAGGTTTGATAGAAGCACAGGTTTGGAATGGGAAGGAGTTGGATATCACGTCTCATGTTATAGGAAGGGTCTCAGTATAGGAATGGGAAGGAGTTGGATATCACATCTCATGCTAAAGGAAGGGTCTCAGGTTTGATAGAAGCAAAGGTTTGGAATGGGAAGGAGTTGGATATCACGTCTCATGTTATAGGAAGGATCTCAGGTTTGGTATTAGAAGCATTGAGATATCACATCTCATGCTATATGAAGGGTCTCAGGATTGGAATGGGAAGGAGTTGGATATCACATCTCATGCTATAGGAAGGGTCTCAGGTTTGGTATATGCATTGAGATATCCCATCACATGCTATAGGAAGGGTCTCAGGATTGGAATGGGAAGGAGTTGTATATGACATCTCATGCCATAGGAAGGGTCACAGGTTTGGTATAAGCATTGAGATATCACATCTCTGCTATAGGAAGGGTCTCAGGTTTGGAAGGGGAAGGATTTGGATATCACATCTCATGTTATAGGACCGGTCTCAGGTTTGGTATTAGAAGCATTGAAATATCAAGTCTCATGGTATAGGACGGGTCTCAGAATTGGAATGGGAAGGAGTTGGATATCACATCTCAAGCTATAGGAAGCGTCTCATGATTGGAATGGGAAGGAGTTTGATATCACATCTCATGCCATGGTATGGGTCTGAGGTTTTGTAGAGGCATTGGGATATCACATCTCATGCTATCGGAAGGGTATCAGGATTTGATTTGGAAGGAGTTGGATATCCCATCTCATGCTATAGGAAGGGTCTAATGTTGGAATGGGAAGGAGTTGGATATCACATCTCATGTTATAGGAAGGGTCTCAGGATTGGAATGGGAAGGACTTGGATATAACATCTCATTCTATAGGAAGGCTCTCAGGGTTGGAAGGGGAAGGAGTTGGATATCACATTTCATGTTAGAGGTAGGATCTCAGGTTTGGTATTAGAGGCATTGAGATGTCACATCTCATGCTATCAGAAGGGTCTCAGGATTGGAATGGGAAGGAGTTGGATATCACATCTCATGCTAAAGGGAGGGTCTAAGGTTTGGAAGGGGAAGGATTTGGATATCACATCTCATGTTATAGGAAGGGTCTCAGGTTTGGTATAAGCATTGAGATATCACATCTCTGCTATCGGAAGGGTCTCAGGATTGGAATGGGAAGGACTTGGATATTACAATTCATGTTATAGGAAAGGTCTCAGGTTTGGTATTAGAAGCATTGAGATATCACATCTCATGCTTTAGGAAGGGTTTCAGGATTGGAATGGGAAGGACTTGGATATCACATCTCATGTTATTGGAAGGGTCTCAGGTTTGGTATTAGAATCATTGAGATATCACATCTCAGGCTATAGGAAGGGTCTCAGGAATGGCATGGGAAGGACTTGGATATCACATCTCATGGTAAAGGAAGGGTCTAAGGTTTGGAAGGGGAAGGATTTGGATATCACATCTCATGTTATTGGACCGGTCTCAGGTTTGGTATTAGAAGCATTGAGATATCAAGTCTCATGGTATAGGACGGGAGTTTGATATCACATCTTATGCCATGGTATGGGTCTCAGGTTTTGTAGAAGCATTGGGATATCACATCTCATGGAAGGGTATGAGGATTGGATTTGGAAGGAGTTGGATATCCCATCTCATGCTATAGGAAGGGTCTCAGGTTGGAATGGGAAGGAGTTGGATATCACATCTCATGCTATAGGAAGGGTCTCAGGATTGGAATGGGAAGGAGTTGGATATCACATCTGATGCTAAAGGAAGGGTGTCAGTTTTGGTAGAAGCATTGAGATATCACATCTCATGCTATAGGAAGGGTCTCAGGATTGGAATGGGAAGGAGTTGGATATCACATCTCATGCTAAAGGGAGGGTCTCAGGTTTGGAAGGGGAAGGATTTGGATATCACATCTCATGTTATAGGAAGGATCTCAGGTTTGGTTTTAGAAGCATTGAGATATCACATCTCATGCTATAGGAAGGGTCTCAGGATTGGAATGGGAAGGAGTTGGATATCGCATCTCATGTTATAGGAAGGATCTCAAGTTTGGTATTAGAAGCATTGAGATATCACATCTCATGCTATAGGAAGGGTCTCAGGATTGGAATGGGAAGGAGTTGGATATCACATCTGATGCTAAAGGAAGGGTCTCAGTTTTGGTAGAAGCATTGAGATATCACATCTCATGCTATAGGAAGGGTCTCAGGATTGGAATGGGAAGGAGTTGGATATCACATCTCATGCTATAGGAAGGGTCTCAGGTTTGGTATAAGCATTGAGATATCACTTCTCATGCTATAGGAAGGGTCTCAGGATTGGAATGGGAAGGACTTGGATATCACATCTCATGCTATAGGGAGGCTCTCAGGTTTGGGAAGGGAAGGATTTGGATTTCACATCTCATGTTATAGGATGGTTCTCATGTTTGGTTTTAGAAGCATTGAGATATCTCATCTCATGCTATCGGAAGGGTCTCAGGTTTGGAATGGGAAGGAGTTGGATATCACATCTCATGCCATAGGAAGGGTCATCAGGTTTGGTATAAGCATCGAGATATCACATCTCTGCTATCGGAAGGGTCTCAGGATAGGAATGGGAAGGACTTAGATATCACATCTCATACTATAGGGAGGGTCTCAGTTTTGATATTAGAAGCATTGAGATATCATATCTCATGCTATCAGAAGAGTCTCAGGATTGGAATGGGATGGAGTTGGATATCACATCTCAAGCTATCTCAGGATTGGAATGGGAAGGAGTTTGATATCACATCTCAAGCTATAGGAATGGTCTCAGGTTTGGAAGGGGAAGGATTAGGATCTCACATCTCATGTTTTAGGACGGGTCTCAGGTTTGGTATTAGAAGCATTGAGATATCACATCTCATGCTATCGGAAGAGTCTCAGTATTGGAATGGGAAGGAGTTGGATATATCTCTTGTTATACGGAGGGTCTCAGGTTTGGCATTAGAAGCACTGAGAAATCAAATCACATGCTTTAGGAAGGGACTCGAGTTTGCTATTTTAAGGAGTGAGATAGTAATTCTCATCCTATCGGAAGGGTCTCGGGTTTGGTATTGGAAGAAATGAGATTACAAATCTCAGGCTGTGGGAATGGTCTCGGGTTTGGTATTGGAAGGGGTGAGAAATCACATTTCATGCTACAGGAAGGGTCACAGGTTTGGAATGGGAAGGAGTTGGATATCACATATACTACGGGAAGGGCCTCAGGTTTGCTATTAGAAGCATAGAGATATCACATCTCATGTTATAGGAATAGTCTCAGGATTGGAATGGGAAGGAGTTGGATATCACATCTCATGCTATAGGGAGGGTCTCAGTTTTGATATTAGAAGCATTGAGATATCACATATGCTATTGGAAGGGTCTCAGTATTGGAATTGGAAGGAGTTGGATATCACATCTCATGCTATAGGGAGGTTCTCAGGTTTGATATTAGAAGCATTGAGATATCACATCTCATGCTATCAGAAGGGTCTCAGGATTGGAATGGGAAGGAGTTGGATATCACATCTCATGCTAAAGGAAAGGTGACAGGTTTGGAAGGGGAAGGATTTGGATCTCACATCTCATGTTTTAGGACGGGTCTCAGGTTTGGTATTAGAAGCATTGAGATATCACATCTCAAGCTATAAGAAGGGTCTCAGATTTGGGAAGGGAAGGATTTGGATTTCACATCTCATGTTATAGGATGGTTCTCATGTTTGGTTTTAGAAGCATTGAGATATCACATATGCTATAGGAAGGGTCTCAGGATTGGAATGTGAAGGATTTGGATATCATATCTCATGCTAAAGGAAGAGTCTCAGGTTTAATAGACGCATTGAGATATCACATCTCATGCTATAGGAAGGGTCTCAGGATTGGAATGGGAAGGAGTTGGATATCACATCTCATGCCATAGGAAGGGTCTCAGGTTTGGTATAAGCATTGAGATATCACATCTCTGCTATTGGAAGGCTCTCAGGATTGGATTGGGAAGGAGTTGGATATCCCTTCTCATGCTATAGGAAGGATCGCAGGTTGGAATGGGAAGGAGTTGGATATCACATCTCATGCTAAAGGAAGGGTCTCAGGTTTGGAAGGGGAAGGATTTGGATATCATATCTCATGCTATATGACTGGTCCCATGTTTGGTATTAGAAGCATTGAGATATCACATCTCATGCTACAGGAAGGGTCTCAGGATTGGAATGGGAAGCAGTTGGATATCACATCTCATGCCATAGGAAGGGTCATCAGGTTTGGTATAAGCATTGAGATATCACATCTCTGCTCTCGGAAGGGTCTCAGGATAGGAATGGGAAGGACTTAGATATCACATCTCATACTATAGGGAGGGTCTCAGTTTTGATATTAGAAGCATTGAGATATCACATCTCATGCTATCGGAAGGGTCTCAGGATTGGAATGGGATGGAGTTGGATATCACATCTCAAGCTATCTCAGGATTGGAATGGGAAGAAGTTTGATATCACATCTCAAGCTATAGGAACGGTCTCAGGATTGGAAACGGAAGGATCTGGATTTCACATCTAATGTTATAGGATGGTTCTCATGTTTGGTTTTAGAAGCATTGAGATATCACATATGCTATCGGAAGGGTCTCAGGTTTGGAAAGGGAAGGATTTGGATTTCACATGTTATAGGATGGTTGTCAGGTTTGGTTTTAGAAGCATTAAGATATAAAATCTCATGCTATAGGAAGGGTCTCGGGTTTGGAATGGGAAGGAGTTGGATATCACATCTCATGCTAAAGGAAAGGTCTCAGGTTTGGAAGGGGAAGGATTTGTATCTCACATCTCATGTTTTAGGACGGGTCTCAGGTTTCGTATTAGAAGCATTGAGATATCACATCTCTGCTATCAGAAGGGTCTCAGGATTGGATTGGGAAGGAGTTGGATATCCCTTCTCATGCTATAGGAAGGATCTCAGGTTGGAATGGGAAGGAGTTGGATATCACATCTCATGTTATAGGAAGTGTCTCAAGATTGGAATGGGAAGGATTTGGATATTACATCTCTTGCTATAGGAAGGGTCTCGAGTTTTTTATTAGAAACATTGAGATATCACATCTCATGCTATAGGAAGGGTTTGGGGATTGGAATGGGAAGGATTTGGATATCACATCTCATGCTAAAGGAAGGGTCTCAGGTTTGGAAGGGGAAGGATTTGGATATCATATCTCATGTTATAGGACGGGTCCCAGGTTTGGTATTAGCAGCATTGAGATATCACATCTCATGGTATAGGAAGGGTCTCAGGATTGGAATGGGAAGGAGTTGGATATCCCTTCTCATGCTATAGGAAGGGTCTCAGGTTGGAATGGGAAAGAGTTGGATATCACATCTCATTATAGGAATGGTCTCAGGATTTGACTGGGAAGGATTTGGATATCACATCTCTTGCTATAGGAAGGTCTCAGGTTTTTTATTAGAAACATTGAGATATCACATCTCATGCTATAGGAAGGGTTTCAGGATTGGAATGGGAAGGATTTGGATATCACATCTCATGCTAAAGGAAGGGTCTCAGGTTTGGAAGGGGAAGGATTTGGATATCACATCTCATGCTATAGGAAGAGTCTCAGGATTGGAATGGGAAGGAGTTGGATATCACTTCTCATGTTATAGGAAGGAACTCAGTATTGAAATGGGAAGGAGTTGGATATCACATCTCATGCAATAGGAAGGGTCATCAGGTTTGGTATAAGCATTGAGATATCACATCTCTGCTATCGGAAGGGTCTCAGGATAGGAATGGGAAGGACTTAGATATCACATCTCATACTATAGGGAGGGTCTCAGTTTTGATATTAGAAGCATTGAGATATCATATCTCATGCTATCGGAAGGGTCTCAGGATTGGAATGGGATGGAGTTGGATATCACATCTCAAGCTATCTCAGGATTGGAATGGGAAGGAGTTTGATATCACATCTCAAGCTATAGGAAAGGTCTCAGGTTTGGAAGGGGAAGGATTAGGATCTCACATCTCATGTTTTAGGACGGGTCTCAGGTTTGGTATTAGAAGCATTGAGATATCACATCTCATGATATAGGAAGGGTCTCAGGATTGGAATCGGAAGGAGTTGGATATCACATCTCAAGCTATCTCAGGATTGGAATGGGAAGGAGTTTGATATCACACCTCAAGCTATAGGAAGGGTCTCAGGTTTGGAAAGGGAAGGATCTGGATTTCACATCTCATGTTATAGGATGGTTCTCATGTTTGGTTTTCGAAGCATTGAGATATCACATCTCATGCTATCGGAAGGGTCTCAGGTTTAGAAAGGGAAGGATTTGGATTTCACATGTTATAGGATGGTTCTCAGGTTTGGTTTTAGAAGCATTAAGATATAACATCTCATGCTATAGGAAGGGCCTCAGGTTTGGAATGGGAAGGAGTTGGATATGACATCTCATGTTAAAGGAAAGGTCTCAGGTTTGGAAGGGGAAGGATTTGGATCTCACATCTCATGTTTTAGGACGGGTCTCAGGTTTGGTATTAGAAGCATTGAGATATCACATCTTAAGGTATAGGAAGGGTCTCAGGATTGGAATGGGAAGGAGTTGGATATCACATTGAATGGGAAGGAGTTTGATATCACATCTGAAGCTATAGGAAGGGTCTCAGGTTTGGAAAGGGAATGATTTGGATTTCACATCTCATGTTATAGGATGGTTCTCATGTTTGGTTTTCGAAGCATTGAGCTATCACATCTCATGCTATAGGAAGAGTCTCAGGATTGGAATGGGAAGGAGTTGGATATCACATCTCATGCTAAAGGAAGGGTCTCAGGTTTGATAGAAGCAAAGGTTTGGAATGGGAAGGAGTTGGATATCACGTCTCATGTTATAGGAAGGGTCTCAGTATAGGAATGGGAAGGAGTTGGATATCACATCTCATGCTAAAGGAAGGGTCTCAGGTTTGATAGAAGCAAAGGTTTGGAATGGGAAGGAGTTGGATATCACGTCTCATGTTATAGGAAGGATCTCAGGTTTGGTATTAGAAGCATTGAGATATCACATCTCATGCTATATGAAGGGTCTCAGGATTGGAATGCGAAGGAGTTGGATATCACATCTCATGCTATAGGAAGGGTCTCAGGTTTGGTATAAGCATTGAGATATCACATCTCTGCTATTGGAAGGGTCTCAGGATTGGATTGGGAAGGAGTTGGATATCCCTTCTCATGCTATAGGAAGGATCGCAGGTTGGAATGGGAAGGAGTTGGATATCACATCTCATGCTAAAGGAAGGGTCTCAGGTTTGGAAGGGGAAGGATTTGGATATCATATCTCATGCTATATGACTGGTCCCATGTTTGGTATTAGAAGCATTGAGATATCACATCTCATGCTACAGGAAGAGTCTCAGGATTGGAATGGGAAGGAGTTGGATATCACATCTCATGTTATAGGAAGGGTCTCAGGATTGGAATGGGAAGCAGTTGGATATCACATCTCATGCCATAGGAAGGGTCATCAGGTTTGGTATAAGCATTGAGATATCACATCTCTGCTCTCGGAAGGGTCTCAGGATAGGAATGGGAAGGACTTAGATATCACATCTCATACTATAGGGTGGGTCTCAGTTTTGATATTAGAAGCATTGAGATATCACATCTCATGCTATCGGAAGGGTCTCAGGATTGGAATGGGATGGAGTTGGATATCACATCTCAAGCTATCTCAGGATTGGAATGGGAAGAAGTTTGATATCACATCTCAAGCTATAGGAACGGTCTCAGGATTGGAAACGGAAGGATCTGGATTTCACATCTAATGTTATAGGATGGTTCTCATGTTTGGTTTTAGAAGCATTGAGATATCACATATGCTATCGGAAGGGTCTCAGGTTTGGAAAGGGAAGGATTTGGATTTCACATGTTATAGGATGGTTGTCAGGTTTGGTTTTAGAAGCATTAAGATATAAAATCTCATGCTATAGGAAGGGTCTCCGGTTTGGAATGGGAAGGAGTTGGATATCACATCTCATGCTAAAGGAAAGGTCTCAGGTTTGGAAGGGGAAGGATTTGTATCTCACATCTCATGTTTTAGGACGGGTCTCAGGTTTCGTATTAGAAGCATTGAGATATCACATCTCTGCTATCGGAAGGGTCTCAGGATTGGATTGGGAAGGAGTTGGATATCCCTTCTCATGCTATAGGAAGGATCTCAGGTTGGAATGGGAAGGAGTTGGATATCACATCTCATGTTATAGGAAGTGTCTCAAGATTGGAATGGGAAGGATTTGGATATTACATCTCTTGCTATAGGAAGGGTCTCGAGTTTTTTATTAGAAACATTGAGATATCACATCTCATGCTATAGGAAGGGTTTGAGGATTGGAATGGGAAGGATTTGGATATCACATCTCATGCTAAAGGAAGGGTCTCAGGTTTGGAAGGGGAAGGATTTGGATATCATATCTCATGTTATAGGACGGGTCCCAGGTTTGGTATTAGCAGCATTGAGATATCACATCTCATGGTATAGGAAGGGTCTCAGGATTGGAATGGGAAGGAGTTGGATATCCCTTCTCATGCTATAGGAAGGGTCTCAGGTTGGAATGGGAAAGAGTTGGATATCACATCTCATTATAGGAATGGTCTCAGGATTTGACTGGGAAGGATTTGGATATCACATCTCTTGCTATAGGAAGGTCTCAGGTTTTTTATTAGAAACATTGAGATATCACATCTCATGCTATAGGAAGGGTTTCAGGATTGGAATGGGAAGGATTTGGATATCACATCTCATGCTAAAGGAAGGGTCTCAGGTTTGGAAGGGGAAGGATTTGGATATCACATCTCATGCTATAGGAAGAGTCTCAGGATTGGAATGGGAAGGAGTTGGATATCACTTCTCATGTTATAGGAAGGAACTCAGGATTGAAATGGGAAGGAGTTGGATATCACATCTCATGCAATAGGAAGGGTCATCAGGTTTGGTATAAGCATTGAGATATCACATCTCTGCTATCGGAAGGGTCTCAGGATAGGAGTGGGAAGGACTTAGATATCACATCTCATACTATAGGGAGGGTCTCAGTTTTGATATTAGAAGCATTGAGATATCCATATCTCATGCTATCGGAAGGGTCTCAGGATTGGTATGGGATGGAGTTGGATATCACATCTCAAGCTATCTCAGGATTGGAATGGGAAGGAGTTTGATATCACATCTCAAGCTATAGGAAAGGTCTCAGGTTTGGAAGGGGAAGGATTAGGATCTCACATCTCATGTTTAAGGACGGGTCTCAGGTTTGGTATTAGAAGCATTGAGATATCACATCTCATGATATAGGAAGGGTCTCAGGATTGGAATCGGAAGGAGTTGGATATCACATCTCAAGCTATCTCAGGATTGGAATGGGAAGGAGTTTGATATCACACCTCAAGCTATAGGAAGGGTCTCAGGTTTGGAAAGGGAAGGATCTGGATTTCACATCTCATGTTATAGGATGGTTCTCATGTTTGGTTTTCGAAGCATTGAGATATCACATCTCATGCTATCGGAAGGGTCTCAGGTTTAGAAAGGGAAGGATTTGGATTTCACATGTTATAGGATGGTTCTCAGGTTTGGTTTTAGAAGCATTAAGATATAACATCTCATGCTATAGGAAGGGCCTCAGGTTTGGAATGGGAAGGAGTTGGATATGACATCTCATGTTAAAGGAAAGGTCTCAGGTTTGGAAGGGGAAGGATTTGGATCTCACATCTCATGTTTTAGGACGGGTCTCAGGTTTGGTATTAGAAGCATTGATATATCACATCTCAAGGTATAGGAAGGGTCTCAGGATTGGAATGGGAAGGAGTTGGATATCACATTGAATGGGAAGGAGTTTGATATCACATCTGAAGCTATAGGAAGGGTCTCAGGTTTGGAAAGGGAATGATTTGGATTTCACATCTCATGTTATAGGATGGTTCTCATGTTTGGTTTTAGAAGCATTGAGCTATCACATCTCATGCTATAGGAAGAGTCTCAGGATTGGAATGGGAAGGAGTTGGATATCACATCTCATGCTAAAGGAAGGGTCTCAGGTTTGATAGAAGCAAAGGTTTGGAATGGGAAGGAGTTGGATATCACGCCTCATGTTATAGGAAGGGTCTCAGTATAGGAATGGGAAGGAGTTGGATATCACATCTCATGCTAAAGGAAGGGTCTCAGGTTTGATAGAAGCAAAGGTTTGGAATGGGAAGGAGTTGGATATCACGTCTCATGTTATAGGAAGGATCTCAGGTTTGGTATTAGAAGCATTGAGATATCACATCTCATGCTATATGAAGGGTCTCAGGATTGGAATGCGAAGGAGTTGGATATCACATCTCATGCTATAGGAAGGGTCTCAGGTTTGGTATATGCATTGAGATATCCCATCACATGCTATAGGAAGGGTCTCAGGATTGGAATGGGAAGGAGTTGTATATGACATCTCATGCCATAGGAAGGGTCACACGTTTGGTATAAGCATTGAGATATCACATCTCTGCTATAGGAAGGGTCTCAGGTTTGGAAGGGGAAGGATTTGGATATCACATCTCATGTTATAGGACCGGTCTCAGGTTTGGTATTAGAAGCATTGAAATATCAAGTCTCATGGTATAGGACGGGTCTCAGAATTGGAATGGGAAGGAGTTTGATATCACATCTCATGCCATGGTATGGGTCTGAGGTTTTGTAGAGGCATTGGGATATCACATCTCATGCTATCGGAAGGGTATCAGGATTGGATTTGGAAGGAGTTGGATATCCCATCTCATGCTATAGGAAGGGTCTAAGGTTGGAATGGGAAGGAGTTGGATATCACATCTCATGTTATAGGAAGGGTCTCAGGATTGGAATGGGAAGGACTTGGATATAACATCTCATTCTATAGGAAGGCTCTCAGGGTTGGAAGGGGAAGGAGTTGGATATCACATTTCATGTTAGAGGTAGGATCTAAGGTTTGGTATTAGAGGCATTGAGATGTCACATCTCATGCTATCAGAAGGGTCTCAGGATTGGAATGGGAAGGAGTTGGATGTCACATCTCATGCTATAGGGAGGGTCTCAGTTTTGATATTAGAAGCATTGAGATATCACATATGCTATTGGAAGGGTCTCAGTATTGGAATTGGAAGGAGTTGGATATCACATCTCATGCTATAGGGAGGTTCTCAGGTTTGATATTAGAAGCATTGAGATATCACATCTCATGCTATCAGAAGGGTCTCAGGATTGGAATGGGAAGGAGTTGGATATCACATCTCATGCTAAAGGAAAGGTGTCAGGTTTGGAAGGGGAAGGATTTGGATCTCACATCTCATGTTTTAGGACGGGTCTCAGGTTTGGTATTAGAAGCATTGAGATATCACATCTCAAGCTATAAGAAGGGTCTCAGATTTGGGAAGGGAAGGATTTGGATTTCACATCTCATGTTATAGGATGGTTCTCATGTTTGGTTTTAGAAGCATTGAGATATCACATATGCTATAGGAAGGGTCTCAGGATTGGAATGTGAAGGATTTGGATATCACATCTCATGCTAAAGGAAGAGTCTCAGGTTTAATAGACGCATTGAGATATCACATCTCATGCTATAGGAAGGGTCTCAGGATTGGAATGGGAAGGAGTTGGATATCACATCTCATGCCATAGGAAGGGTCTCAGGTTTGGTATAAGCATTGAGATATCACATCTCTGCTATTGGAAGGGTCTCAGGATTGGATTGGGAAGGAGTTGGATATCCCTTCTCATGCTATAGGAAGGATCGCAGGTTGGAATGGGAAGGAGTTGGATATCACATCTCATGCTAAAGGAAGGGTCTCAGGTTTGGAAGGGGAAGGATTTGGATATCATATCTCATGCTATATGACTGGTCCCATGTTTGGTATTAGAAGCATTGAGATATCACATCTCATGCTACAGGAAGAGTCTCAGGATTGGAATGGGAAGGAGTTGGATATCACATCTCATGTTATAGGAAGGGTCTCGGGATTGGAATGGGAAGCAGTTGGATATCACATCTCATGCCATAGGAAGGGTCATCAGGTTTGGTATAAGCATTGAGATATCACATCTCTGCTCTCGGAAGGGTCTCAGGATAGGAATGGGAAGGACTTAGATATCACATCTCATACTATAGGGAGGGTCTCAGTTTTGATATTAGAAGCATTGAGATATCACATCTCATGCTATCGGAAGGGTCTCAGGATTGGAATGGGATGGAGTTGGATATCACATCTCAAGCTATCTCAGGATTGGAATGGGAAGAAGTTTGATATCACATCTCAAGCTATAGGAACGGTCTCAGGATTGGAAACGGAAGGATCTGGATTTCACATCTAATGTTATAGGATGGTTCTCATGTTTGGTTTTAGAAGCATTGAGATATCACATATGCTATCGGAAGGGTCTCAGGTTTGGAAAGGGAAGGATTTGGATTTCACATGTTATAGGATGGTTGTCAGGTTTGGTTTTAGAAGCATTAAGATATAAAATCTCATGCTATAGGAAGGGTCTCGGGTTTGGAATGGGAAGGAGTTGGATATCACATCTCATGCTAAAGGAAAGGTCTCAGGTTTGGAAGGGGAAGGATTTGTATCTCACATCTCATGTTTTAGGACGGGTCTCAGGTTTCGTATTAGAAGCATTGAGATATCACATCTCTGCTATCGGAAGGGTCTCAGGATTGGATTGGGAAGGATTTGGATATCATATCTCATGTTATAGGACGGGTCCCAGGTTTGGTATTAGCAGCATTGAGATATCACATCTCATGGTATAGGAAGGGTCTCAGGATTGGAATGGGAAGGAGTTGGATATCCCTTCTCATGCTATAGGAAGGGTCTCAGGTTGGGATGGGAAAGAGTTGGATATCACATCTCATTATAGGAATGGTCTCAGGATTTGACTGGGAAGGATTTGGATATCACATCTCTTGCTATAGGAAGGTCTCAGGTTTTTTATTAGAAACATTGAGATATCACATCTCATGCTATAGGAAGGGTTTCAGGATTGGAATGGGAAGGATTTGGATATCACATCTCATGCTAAAGGAAGGGTCTCAGGTTTGGAAGGGGAAGGATTTGGATATCACATCTCATGCTATAGGAAGAGTCTCAGGATTGGAATGGGAAGGAGTTGGATATCACCTCTCATGTTATAGGAAGGAACTCAGGATTGAAATGGGAAGGAGTTGGATATCACATCTCATGCAATAGGAAGGGTCATCAGGTTTGGTATAAGCATTGAGATATCACATCTCTGCTATCGGAAGGGTCTCAGGATAGGAATGGGAAGGACTTAGATATCACATCTCATACTATAGGGAGGGTCTCAGTTTTGATATTAGAAGCATTGAGATATCATATCTCATGCTATCGGAAGGGTCTCAGGATTGGAATGGGATGGAGTTGGATATCACATCTCAAGCTATAGGAAAGGTCTCAGGTTTGGAAGGGGAAGGATTAGGATCTCACATCTCATGTTTTAGGACGGGTCTCAGGTTTGGTATTAGAAGCATTGAGATATCACATCTCATGATATAGGAAGGGTCTCAGGATTGGAATCGGAAGGAGTTGGATATCACATCTCAAGCTATCTCAGGATTGGAATGGGAAGGAGTTTGATATCACATCTCATGCTATCGGAAGGGTCTCAGGTTTGGAAAGGGAAGGATCTGGATTTCACATCTCATGTTATAGGATGGTTCTCATGTTTGGTTTTAGAAGCATTAAGATATAACATCTCATGCTATAGGAAGGGCCTCAGGTTTGGAATGGGAAGGAGTTGGATATGACATCTCATGTTAAAGGAAAGGTCTCAGGTTTGGAAGGGGAAGGATTTGGATCTCACATCTCATGTTTTAGGACGGGTCTCAGGTTTGGTATTAGAAGCATTGAGATATCACATCTCAAGGTATAGGAAGGGTCTCAGGATTGGAATGGGAAGGAGTTGGATATCACATTGAATGGGAAGGAGTTTGATATCACATCTGAAGCTATAGGAAGGGTCTCAGGTTTGGAAAGGGAATGATTTGGATTTCACATCTCATGTTATAGGATGGTTCTCATGTTTGGTTTTAGAAGCATTGAGCTATCACATCTCATGCTATAGGAAGAGTCTCAGGATTGGAATGGGAAGGAGTTGGATATCACATCTCATGCTAAAGGAAGGGTCTCAGGTTTGATAGAAGCAAAGGTTTGGAATGGGAAGGAGTTGGATATCACGTCTCATGTTATAGGAAGGGTCTCAGTATAGGAATGGGAAGGAGTTGGATATCACATCTCATGCTAAAGGAAGGGTCTCAGGTTTGATAGAAGCAAAGGTTTGGAATGGGAAGGAGTTGGATATCACGTCTCATGTTATAGGAAGGATCTCAGGTTTGGTATTAGAAGCATTGAGATATCACATCTCATGCTATATGAAGGGTCTCAGGATTGGAATGGGAAGGAGTTGGATATCACATCTCATGCTATAGGAAGGGTCTCAGGTTTGGTATATGCATTGAGATATCCCATCACATGCTATAGGAAGGGTCTCAGGATTGGAATGGGAAGGAGTTGTATATGACATCTCATGCCATAGGAAGGGTCACAGGTTTGGTATAAGCACTGAGATATCACATCTCTGCTATAGGAAGGGTCTCAGGTTTGGAAGGGGAAGGATTTGGATATCACATCTCATGTTATAGGACCGGTCTCAGGTTTGGTATTAGAAGCATTGAAATATCAAGTCTCATGGTATAGGACGGGTCTCAGAATTGGAATGGGAAGGAGTTGGATATCACATCTCAAGCTATAGGAAGCGTCTCATGATTGGAATGGGAAGGAGTTTGATATCACATCTCATGCCATGGTATGGGTCTGAGGTTTTGTAGAGGCATTGGGAAATCACATCTCATGCTATCGGAAGGGTATCAGGATTGGATTTGGAAGGAGTTGGATATCCCATCTCATGCTATAGGAAGGGTCTAAGGTTGGAATGGGAAGGAGTTGGATATCACATCTCATTCTATAGGAAGGCTCTCAGGGTTGGAAGGGGAAGGAGTTGGATATCACATTTCATGTTAGAGGTAGGATCTCAGGTTTGGTATTAGAGGCATTGAGATGTCACATCTCATGCTATCAGAAGGGTCTCAGGATTGGAATGGGAAGGAGTTGGATATCACATCTCATGCTAAAGGGAGGGTCTAAGGTTTGGAAGGGGAAGGATTTGGATATCACATCTCATGTTATAGGAAGGGTCTCAGGTTTGGTATAAGCATTGAGATATCACATCTCTGCTATCGGAAGGGTCTCAGGATTGGAATGGGAAGGACTTGGATATTACAATTCATGTTATAGGAAAGGTCTCAGGTTTGGTATTAGAAGCATTGAGATATCACATCTCATGCTTTAGGAAGGGTTTCAGGATTGGAATGGGAAGGACTTGGATATCACATCTCATGTTATTGGAAGGGTCTCAGGTTTGGTATTAGAAGCATTGAGATATCACATCTCAGGCTATAGGAAGGGTCTCAGGAATGGCATGGGAATGACTTGGATATCACATCTCATGATAAAGGAAGGGTCTAAGGTTTGGAAGGGGAGGGATTTGGATATCACATCTCATGTTATTGGACCGGTCTCAGGTTTGGTATTAGAAGCATTGAGATATCAAGTCTCATGGTATAGGACGGGAGTTTGATATCACATCTCATGCCATGGTATGGGTCTCAGGTTTTGTAGAAGCATTGGGATATCACATCTCATGGAAGGGTATCAGGATTGTATTTGGAAGGAGTTGGATATCCCATCTCATGCTATAGGAAAGGTCTCAGGTTGGAATGGGAAGGAGTTGGATATCACATCTCATGCTATAGGAAGGGTCTCAGGATTGGAATGGGAAGGAGTTGGATATCACATCTGATGGTAAAGGAAGGGTGTCAGTTTTGGTAGAAGCATTGAGATATCACATCTCATGCTATAGGAAGGGTCTCAGGATTGGAATGGGAAGGAGTTGGATATCACATCTCATGCTAAAGGGAGGGTCTCAGGTTTGGAAGGGGAAGGATTTGGATATCACATCTCATGTTATAGGAAGGATCTCAGGTTTGGTTTTAGAAGCATTGAGATATCACATCTCATGCTATAGGAAGGGTCTCAGGATTGGAATGGGAAGGAGTTGGATATTGCATCTCATGTTATAGGAAGGATCTCAGGTTTGGTATTAGATGCATTGAGATATAACATCTCATGCTATAGGAAGGGTCTCAGGATTGGAATGGGAAGGAGTTGGATATCACATCTGATGCTAAAGGAAGGGTCTCAGTTTTGGTAGAAGCATTGAGATATCACATCTCATGCTATAGGAAGGGTCTCAGGATTGGAATGGGAAGGAGTTGGATATCACATCTCATGCTAAAGGAAGGGTCTCAGGTTTGATAGAAGCAAAGGTTTGGAATGGGAAGGAGTTGGATATCACGTCTCATGTTATAGGAAGGATCTCAGGTTTGGTATTAGAAGCATTGAGATATCACATCTCATGCTACATGAAGGGTCTCAGGATTGGAATGGGAAGGAGTTGGATATCACATCTCATGCTATAGGAAGGGTCTCAGGTTTGGTATATGCATTGAGATATCCCATCACATGCTATAGGAAGGGTCTCAGGATTGGAATCGGAAGGAGTTGTATATGACATCTCATGCCATAGGAAGGGTCACAGGTTTGGTATAAGCATTGAGATATCACATCTCTGCTATAGGAAGGGTCTCAGGTTTGGAAGGGGAAGGATTTGGATATCACATCTCATGTTATAGGACCGGTCTCAGGTTTGGTATTAGAAGCATTGAAATATCAAGTCTCATGGTATAGGACGGGTCTCAGAATTGGAATGGGAAGGAGTTGGATATCACATCTCAAGCTATAGGAAGCGTCTCATGATTGGAATGGGAAGGAGTTTGATATCACATCTCATGCCATGGTATGGGTCTGAGGTTTTGTAGAGGCATTGGGATATCACATCTCATGCTATCGGAAGGGTATCAGGATTGGATTTGGAAGGAGTTGGATATCCCATCTCATGCTATAGGAAGGGTCTAAGGTTGGAATGGGAAGGAGTTGGATATCACATCTCATGTTATAGGAAGGGTATCAGGATTGGAATGGGAAGGACTTGGATATAACATCTCATTCTATAGGAAGGCTCTCAGGGTTGGAAGGGGAAGGAGTTGGATATCACATTTCATGTTAGAGGTAGGATCTCAGGTTTGGTATTAGAGGCATTGAGACGTCACATCTCATGCTATCAGAAGGGCCTCAGGATTGGAATGGGAAGGAGTTGGATATCACATCTCATGCTAAAGGGAGGGTCTAAGGTTTGGAAGGGGAAGGATTTGGATATCACATCTCATGTTATAGGAAGGGTCTCAGGTTTGGTATAAGCATTGAGATATCACATCTCTGCTATCGGAAGGGTCTCAGGATTGGAATGGGAAGGACTTGGATATTACAATTCATGTTATAGGAAAGGTCTCAGGTTTGGTATTAGAAGCATTGAGATATCACATCTCATGCTTTAGGAAGGGTTTCAGGATTGGAATGGGAAGGACTTGGATATCACATCTCATGTTATTGGAAGGGTCTCAGGTTTGGTATTAGAAGCATTGAGATATCACATCTCAGGCTATCGGAAGGGTCTCAGGAATGGCATGGGAAGGACTTGGATATCACATCTCATGATAAAGGAAGGGTCTAAGGTTTGGAAGGGGAAGGATTTGGATATCACATCTCATGTTATTGGACCGGTCTCAGGTTTGGTATTAGAAGCATTGAGATATCAAGTCTCATGGTATAGGACGGGAGTTTGATATCACATCTCATGCCATGGTATGGGTCTCAGGTTTTGTAGAAGCATTGGGATATCACATCTCATGGAAGGGTATCAGGATTGGATTTGGAAGGAGTTGGATATCCCATCTCATGCTATAGGAAGGGTCTCAGGTTGGAATGGGAAGGAGTTGGATATCACATCTCATGCTATAGGAAGGGTCTCAGGATTGGAATGGGAAGGAGTTGGATATCACATCTGATGCTAAAGGAAGGGTGTCAGTTTTGGTAGAAGCATTGAGATATCACATCTCATGCTATAGGAAGGGTCTCAGGATTGGAATGGGAAGGAGTTGGATATCACATCTCATGCTAAAGGGAGGGTCTCAGGTTTGGAAGGGGAAGGATTTGGATATCATATCTCATGTTATAGGAAGGATCTCAGGTTTGGTTTTAGAAGCATTGAGATATCACATCTCATGCTATAGGAAGGGTCTCAGGATTGGAATGGGAAGGAGTTGGATATCACATCTCATGTTATATGAAGGATCTCAGGTTTGGTATTAGAAGCATTGAGATATCACATCTCATGCTATAGGAAGGGTCTCAGGATTGGAATGGGAAGGAGTTGGATATCACATCTGATGCTAAAGGAAGGGTCTCAGTTTTGGTAGAAGCATTGAGATATCACATCTCATGCTATAGGAAGGGTCTCAGGATTGGAATGGGAAGGAGTTGGATATCACATCTCATGCTATAGGAAGGGTCTCAGGTTTGGTATAAGCATTGAGATATCACTTCTCATGCTATAGGAAGGGTCTCAGGATTGGAATGGGAAGGACTTGGATATCACATCTCATGCTATAGGGAGGCTCTCAGGTTTGGGAAGGGAAGGATTTGGATTTCACATCTCATGTTATAGGATGGTTCTCATGTTTGGTTTTAGAAGCATTGAGATATCTCATCTCATGCTATCGGAAGGGTCTCAGGTTTGGAATGGGAAGGAGTTGGATATCACATCTCATGCCATAGGAAGGGTCATCAGGTTTGGTATAAGCATTGAGATATCACATCTCTGCTATCGGAAGGGTCTCAGGATAGGAATGGGAAGGACTTAGATATCACATCTCATACTATAGGGAGGGTCTCAGTTTTGATATTAGAAGCATTGAGATATCATATCTCATGCTATCAGAAGAGTCTCAGGATTGGAATGGGATGGAGTTGGATATCACATCTCAAGCTATCTCAGGATTGGAATGGGAAGGAGTTTGATATCACATCTCAAGCTATAGGAATGGTCTCAGGTTTGGAAGGGGAAGGATTAGGATCTCACATCTCATGTTTTAGGACGGGTCTCAGGTTTGGTATTAGAAGCATTGAGATATCACATCTCATGGTATAGGAAGGGTCTCAGGATTGGAATGGGAAGGAGTTTGATATCAAATCTCAAGCTATAGGAAGGGTCTCATGTTTGGAAAGGGAAGGATCTGGATTTCACATCTCATGTTAAAGGATAGTTCTCATGTTTGGTTTTCGAAGCATTGAGATATCACATCTCATGCTATCGGAAGGGTCTCAGGTTTAGAAAGGGAAGGATTTGGATTTCACATGTTATAGGATGGTTCTCAGGTTTGGTTTTAGAAGCATTAAGATATAACATCTCATGCTATAGGAAGGGCCTCAGGTTTGGAATGGGAAGGAGTTGGATATCACTTCTCATGCTAAAGGAAAGGTCTCGGGTTTGGAAGGGGAAGGATTTGGATCTCACATCTCATGTTTTAGGACGGGTCTCAGGATTGGAATGGGAAGGAGTTGGATATCACATCTCATGCTAAAGGAAGGGTCTCAGGTTTGATAGAAGCAAAGGTTTGGAATGGGAAGGAGTTGGATATCACGTCTCATGTTATAGGAAGGGTCTCAGGATTGGAATGGGAAGGAGTTGGATATCACATCTCATGCTAAAGGAAGGGTCTCAGGTTTGATAGAAGCAAAGGTTTGGAATGGGAAGGAGTTTGATATCACACCTCATGTTATAGGAAGGATCTCAGGTTTGGTATTAGAAGCATTGAGATATCACATCTCATGCTATATGAAGGGTCTCAGGATTGGAATGGGAAGTAGTTGGATATCACAATTCATGCTATAGGAAGGGTCTCAGGTTTGGTATAAGCATTGAGATATCCCATCTCATGCTATAGGAAGGGTCTCAGGATTGGAATCGGAAGGAGTTGTATATGACATCTCATGCCATAGGAAGGGTCACAGGTTTGGTATAAGCATTGAGATATAACATCTCTGCTATAGGAAGGGTCTAAGGTTTGGAAGGGGAAGGATTTGGATATCACATCTCATGTTATAGGACCGTCTCAGGTTTGGTATTAGAAGCGTTGAAATATCAAGTCTCATGGTATAGGACGGGTCTCAGAATTGGAATGGGAAGGAGTTGGATATCAAATCTCAAGCTATAGGAAGGGTCTCAGGATTGGAATGGGAAGGAGTTTGATATCACATCTCATGCCATGGTATGGGTCTCAGGTTTTGTAGAGGCATTGGGATATCACATCTCATGCTATCGGGAGGGTATCAGGATTGGATTTGGAAGGAGTTGGATATCCCATCTCATGCTATAGGAAGGGTCTAAGGTTGGAATGGGAAGGAGTTGGATATCACATCTCATTTTATAGGAAGGGTCTCAGGATTGGAATGGGAAGGACTTGGATATAACATCTCATTCTATAGGAAGGCTCTCAGGGTTGGAAGGGGAAGGAGTTGGATATCACATTTCATGTTAGAGGTAGGATCTCAGGTTTGGTATTAGAGGCATTGAGATATCACATCTCATGCTATCAGAAGGGTCTCAGGATTGGAATGGGAAGGAGTTGGATATCACATCTCATGCTAAAGGGAGGGTCTAAGGTTTGGAAGGGGAAGGATTTGGATATCACATCTCATGTTATAGGAAGGATCTCAGGTTTGGTATTAGAAGCATTGAGATATCACATCTCATGCTATCGGAAGGGTCTCAGGTTTGGTATAAGCATTGAGATATTACATCTCTGCTATCGGAAGGGTCTCAGGATTGGAATGGGAAGGACTTGGATATTACAATTCATGTTATAGGAAAGGTCTCAGGTTTGGTATTAGAAGCATTGAGATATCACATCTCATGCTTTAGGAAGGGTTTCAGGATTGGAATGGGAAGCACTTGGATATCACATCTCATGTTATTGGAAGGGTCTCAGGTTTGGTATTAGAAGCATTGAGATATCACATCTCAGGCTATAGGAAGGGTCTCAGGAATGGCATGGGAATGACTTGGATATCACATCTCATGATAAAGGAAGGGTCTAAGGTTTGGAAGGGGAAGGATTTGGATATCACATCTCATGTTATTGGACCGGTCTCAGGTTTGGTATTAGAAGCATTGAGATATCAAGTCTCATGGTATAGGACGGGAGTTTGATATCACATCTCATGCCATGGTATGGGTCTCAGGTTTTGTAGAAGCATTGGGATATAACATATCATGGAAGGGTATCAGGATTGGATTTGGAAGGAGTTGGATATCCCATCTCATGCTATAGGAAGGGTCTCAGGTTGGAATGGGAAGGAGTTGGATATCACATCTCATGCTATAGGAAGGGTCTCAGAATTGGAATGGGAAGGAGTTGGATATCACATCTGATGCTAAAGGAAGAGTGTCAGTTTTGGTAGAAGCATTGAGATATCACATCTCATGCTATAGGAAGGGTCTCAGGATTGGAATGGGAAGGAGTTGGATATCACATCTCATGCTAAAGGGAGGGTCTCAGGTTTGGAAGGGGAAGGATTTGGATATCACATCTCATGTTATAGGAAGGATCTCAGGTTTGGTTTTAGAAGCATTGAGATATCACATCTCATGCTATAGGAAGGGTCTCAGGATTGGAATGGGAAGGAGTTGGATATCGCATCTCATGTTATAGGAAGGATCTCAGGTTTGGTATTAGAAGCATTGAGATATCACATCTCATGCTATAGGAAGGGTCTCAGGATTGGAATGGGAAGGAGTTGGATATCACATCTGATGCTAAAGGAAGGGTCTCAGTTTTGGTAGAAGCATTGAGATATCACATCTCATGCTATAGGAAGGGTCTCAGGATTGGAATGGGAAGGAGTTGGATATCACATCTCATGCTAAAGGAAGGGTCTCAGGTTTGATAGAAGCAAAGGTTTGGAATGGGAAGGAGTTGGATATCATGTCTCATGTTATAGGAAGGATCTCAGGTTTGGTATTAGAAGCATTGAGATATCACATCTCATGCTATATGAAGGGTCTCAGGATTGGAATGGGAAGGAGTTGGATATCACATCTCATGCTATAGGAAGGGTCTCAGGTTTGGTATATGCATTGAGATATCCCATCACATGCTATAGGAAGGGTCTCAGGATTGGAATCGGAAGGAGTTGTATATGACATCTCATGCCATAGGAAGGGTCACAGGTTTGGTATAAGCATTGAGATATCACATCTCTGCTATAGGAAGGGTCTCAGGTTTGGAAGGGGAAGGATTTGGATATCACATCTCATGTTATAGGACCGGTCTCAGGTTTGGTATTAGAAGCATTGAAATATCAAGACTCATGGTATAGGACGGGTCTCAGAATTGGAATGGGAAGGAGTTGAATATCACATCTCAAGCTATAGGAAGCGTCTCATGATTGGAATGGGAAGGAGTTTGATATCATATCTCATGCCATGGTATGGGTCTGAGGTTTTGTAGAGGCATTGGGATATCACATCTCATGCTATCGGAAGGGTATCAGGATTGGATTTGGAAGGAGTTGGATATCCCATCTCATGCTATAGGAAGGGTCTAAGGTTGGAATGGGAAGGAGTTGGATATCACATCTCATGTTATAGGAAGGGTCTCAGGATTGGAATGGGAAGGACTTGGATATAACATCTCATTCTATAGGAAGGCTCTCAGGGTTGGAAGGGGAAGGAGTTGGATATCACATTTCATGTTAGAGGTAGGATCGCAGGTTTGGTATTAGAGGCATTGAGATGTCACATCTCATGCTATCAGAAGGGTCTCAGGATTGGAATGGGAAGGAGTTGGATATCACATCTCACGCTAAAGGGAGGGTCTAAGGTTTGGAAGGGGAAGGATTTGGATATCACATCTCATGTTATAGGAAGGGTCTCAGGTTTGGTATAAGCATTGAGATATCACATCTCTGCTATCGGAAGGGTCTCAGGATTGGAATGGGAAGGACTTGGATATTACAATTCATGTTATAGGAAAGGTCTCAGGTTTGGTATTAGAAGCATTGAGATATCACATCTCATGCTTTAGGAAGGGTTACAGGATTGGGATGGGAAGGACTTGGATATCACATCTCATGTTATTGGAAGGGTCTCAGGTTTGGTATTAGAAGCATTGAGATATCACATCTCAGGCTATAGGGAGGGTCTCAGGAATGGCATGGGAAGGACTTGGATATCACATCTCATGATAAAGGAAGGGTCTAAGGTTTGGAAGGGGAAGGATTTGGATATCACATCTCATGTTATTGGACCGGTCTCAGGTTTGGTATTAGAAGCATTGAGATATCAAGTCTCATGGTATAGGACGGGAGTTTGATATCACATCTCATGCCATGGTATGGGTCTCAGGTTTTGTAGAAGCATTGGGATATCACATCTCATGGAAGGGTATCAGGATTGGATTTGGAAGGAGTTGGATATCCCATCTCATGCTATAGGAAGGGTCTCAGGTTGGAATGTGAAGGAGTTGGATATCACATCTCATGCTATAGGAAGGGTCTCAGGATTGGAATGGGAAGGAGTTGGATATCACATCTGATGCTAAAGGAAGGGTGTCAGTTTTGGTAGAAGCATTGAGATATCACATCTCATGCTATAGGAAGGGTCTCAGGATTGGAATGGGAAGGAGTTGGATATCACATCTCATGCTAAAGGGAGGGTCTCAGGTTTGGAAGGGGAAGGATTTGGATATCACATCTCATGTTATAGGAAGGATCTCAGGTTTGGTTTTAGAAGCATTGAGATATCACATCTCATGCTATAGGAAGGGTCTCAGGATTGGAATGGGAAGGAGTTGGATATCGCATCTCATGTTATAGGAAGGATCTCAGGTTTGGTATTAGAAGCATTGAGATATCACATCTCATGCTATAGGAAGGGTCTCAGGATTGGAATGGGAAGGAGTTGGATATCACATCTGATGCTAAAGGAAGGGTCTCAGTTTTGGTAGAAGCATTGAGATATCACATCTCATGCTATAGGAAGGGTCTCAGGATTGGAATGGGAAGGAGTTGGATATCACATCTCATGCTATAGGAAGGGTCTCAGGTTTGGTATAAGCATTGAGATATCACTTCTCATGCTATAGGAAGGGTCTCAGGATTGGAATGGGAAGGACTTGGATATCACATCTCATGCTATAGGGAGGCTCTCAGGTTTGGGAAGGGAAGGATTTGGATTTCACATCTCATGTTATAGGATGGTTCTCATGTTTGGTTTTAGAAGCATTGAGATATCTCATCTCATGCTATCGGAAGGGTCTCAGGTTTGGAATGGGAAGGAGTTGGATATCACATCTCATGCCATAGGAAGGGTCATCAGGTTTGGTATAAGCATTGAGATATCACATCTCTGCTATCGGAAGGGTCTCAGGATAGGAATGGGAAGGACTTAGATATCACATCTCATACTATAGGGAGGGTCTCAGTTTTGATATTAGAAGCATTGAGATATCATATCTCATGCTATCAGAAGGGTCTCAGGATTGGAATGGGAAGGAGTTTGATATCACATCTCAAGCTATAGGAATGGTCTCAGGTTTGGAAGGGGAAGGATTAGGATCTCACATCTCATGTTTTAGGACGGGTCTCAGGTTTGGTATTAGAAGCATTGAGATATCACATCTCATGGTATAGGAAGGGTCTCAGAATTGGAATGGGGAGGAGTTTGATATCAAATCTCAAGCTATAGGAAGGGTCTCATGTTTGGAAAGGGAAGGATCTGGATTTCACATCTCATGTTATAGGATGGTTCTCATGTTTGGTTTTCGAAGCATTGAGATATCACATCTCATGCTATCGGAAGGGTCTCAGGTTTAAAAATGGAAGGATTTGGATTTCACATGTTATAGGATGGTTCTCAGGTTTGGTTTTAGAAGCATTAAGATATAACTTCTCATGCTATAGGAAGGGTCTCAGGTTTGGAATGGGAAGGAGTTGGATATCACTTCTCATGCTAAAGGAAAGGTCTCAGGTTTGGAAGGGGAAGGATTTGGATCTCACATCTCATGTTTTAGGACGGGTCTCAGGATTGGAATGGGAAGGAGTTGGATATCACATCTCATGCTAAAGGAAGGGTCTCAGGTTTGATAGAAGCAAAGGTTTGGAATGGGAAGGAGTTGGATATCACGTCTCATGTTATAGGAAGGGTCTCAGGATTTGAATGGGAAGGAGTTGGATATCACATCTCATGCTAAAGGAAGGGTCTCAGGTTTGATAGAAGCAAAGGTTTGGAATGGGAAGGAGTTTGATATCACACCTCATGTTATAGGAAGGATCTCAGGTTTGGTATTAGAAGCATTGAGATATCACATCTCAAGCTATATGAAGGGTCTCAGGATTGGAATGGGAAGTAGTTGGATATCACATCTCATGCTATAGGAAGGGTCTCAGGTTTGGTATAAGCATTGAGATATCCCATCTCATGCTATAGGAAGGGTCTCAGGATTGGAATCGGAAGGAGTTGTATATGACATCTCATGCCATAGGAAGGGTCACAGGTTTGGTATAAGCATTGAGATATAACATCTCTGCTATAGGAAGGGTCTAAGGTTTGGAAGGGGAAGGATTTGGATATCACATCTCATGTTATAGGACCGGTCTCAGGTTTGGTATTAGAAGCATTGAAATATCAAGTCTCATGGTATAGGACGGGTCTCAGAATTGGAATGGGAAGGAGTTGGATATCAAATCTCAAGCTATAGGAAGGGTCTCAGGATTGGAATGGGAAGGAGTTTGATATCACATCTCATGCCATGGTATGGGTCTCAGGTTTTGTAGAGGCATTGGGATATCACATCTCATGCTATCGGAAGGGTATCAGGATTGGATTTGGAAGGAGTTGGATATCCCATCTCATGCTATAGGAAGGGTCTAAGGTTGGAATGGGAAGGAGTTGGATATCACATCTCATTTTATAGGAAGGGTCTCAGGATTGGAATGGGAAGGACTTGGATATAACATCTCATTCTATAGGAAGGCTCTCAGGGTTGGAAGGGGAAGGAGTTGGATATCACATTTCATGTTAGAGGTAGGATCTCAGGTTTGGTATTAGAGGCATTGAGATATCACATCTCATGCTATCAGAAGGGTCTCAGGATTGGAATGGGAAGGAGTTGGATATCACATCACATGCTAAAGGGAGGGTCTAAGGTTTGGAAGGGGAAGGATTTGGATATCACATCTCATGTTATAGGAAGGATCTCAGGTTTGGTATTAGAAGCATTGAGATATCACATCTCATGCTATCGGAAGGGTCTCAGTTTTGGTATAAGCATTGAGATATCACATCTCTGCTATCGGAAGGGTCTCAGGATTGGAATGGGAAGGACTTGGATATTGCAATTCATGTTATAGGAAAGGTCTCAGGTTTGGTATTAGAAGCATTGAGATATCACAGCTCATGCTATAGGAAGGGTTTCAGGATTGGAATGGGAAGGACTTGGATATCACATCTCATGTTATAGGAAGGGTCTCAGGTTTGGTATTAGAAGCATTGAGATATCACATCTCATGCTATAGGAAGGGTCTCAGGAATGGCATGGGAAGGACTTGGATATCACATCTCATGATAAAGGAAGGGTCGAAGGTTTGGAAGGGGAAGGATTTGGATATCACATCTCATGTTATTGGACCGGTCTCAGGTTTGGTATTAGAAGCATTGAGATATCAAGTCTCAAGGTATAGGACGGGAGTTTGATATCACATCTCATGCCATGGTATGGGTCTCAGGTTTTTTAGAAGCATTGGGATATCACATCTCATGGAAGGGTATCAGGATTGGATTTGGAAGGAGTTGGATATCCCATCTCATGCTATAGGAAGGCTCTCAGGTTTGGTATTAGAAGCATTGAGATATCACATCTCATGCTATAGGAAGGGTCTCAGGATTTGAATGGGAAGGAGTTGGATATCACATCTCATGCTAAAGGAAGGGTCTCAGTTTTGGTAGAAGCATTGAGATATCACATCTCATGCTATAGGAAGGGTCTCAGGATTGGAATTTGAAGGAGTTGGATATCACATCTCATGCTAAAGGGAGGGTCTCAGGTTTGGAAGGGGAAGGATTTGGATATCACATCTCATGTTATAGGAAGGATCTCAGGTTTGGTATTAGAAGCATTGAGATATCACATCTCATGCTATAGGAAGGGTTTCAGGATTGGAATGGGAAGGAGTTGGATATCGCATCTCATGTTATAGGAAGGATCTCAGGTTTGGTATTAGAAGCATTGAGATATCACATCACATGCTATAGGAAGGGTCTCAGGATTGGAATGGGAAGGAGTTGGATATCACATCTGATGCTAAAGGAAGGGCCTCAGTTTTGGAAGAAGCATTGAGATATCACATCTCATGCTATAGGAAGGGTCTCAGGATTGGAATGGGAAGGAGTTGGATATCACATCTCATGCTATTGGAAGGGTCTCAGGTTTGGTAGAAGCATTGAGATATCAAGTCTCATGGTGTAGGGCGGGTCTCAGAATTGGAATGGGAAGGAGTTGGATATCACATCTCAAGCTATAGGAAGGCTCTCAGGGTTGGAAGGGGAAGGAGTTGGATAACACATTTC
The DNA here is from genome assembly GCF_040938575.1 of Ambystoma mexicanum. Lineage (NCBI taxonomy): Eukaryota > Metazoa > Chordata > Amphibia > Caudata > Ambystomatidae > Ambystoma > Ambystoma mexicanum. The sequence goes on along the minus strand of NW_027182329.1, from coordinate 4,356 downwards.
ATGTTAGAGGTAGGATCTCAGGTTTGGTATTAGAGGCATTGAGATGTCACATCTCATGCTATCAGAAGGGTCTCAGGATTGGAATGGGAAGGAGTTGGATATCACATCTCATGCTAAAGGGAGGGTCTAAGGTTTGGAAGGGGAAGGATTTGGATATCACATCTCATGTTATAGGAAGGATCTCAGGTTTGGTATTAGAAGCATTGAGATATCACATCTCATGCTATCGGAAGGGTCTCAGGTTTGGTATAAGCATTGAGATATCACATCTCTGCTATCGGAAGGGTCTCAGGATTGGAATTGGAAGGACTTGGATATTACAATTCATGTTATAGGAAAGGTCTCAGGTTTGGTATTAGAAGCATTGAGATATCACATCTCATGCTATAGGAAGGGTTTCAGGATTGGAATGGGAAGGAGTTGGATATCACATCTCATGTTATTGGAAGGGTCTCAGGTTTGGTATTAGAAGCATTGAGATATCACATCTCATGCTATCGGAAGGGTCTCAGGATTGGAATCGGAAGGAGTTGGATATCACATCTCATGCTATAGGAAGGGTCTCAGGTTTGGAACGGGAAGGAGTTGGATAGCACATCTCATGCTAAAGGGAGGGTCTCAGGTTTGGAAGGGGAAGGATTTGGATATCACATCACATGTTAAAGGAAGGATCTCAGGTTTGGTATTAGAAGCATTGAGATATCACATCTCATGCTATCGGAAGGGTCTCAGGATTGGAATCAGAAGGAGTTGGATATCACATCTCATGCTATAGGAAGGGTCTCAGGTTTGGAACGGGAAGGAGTTGGATATCACATCTCATGTTATAGGAAGAGTCTCAGGTTTGGTATAAGCATTGAGATATTACATCTCTGCAATCGGAAGTGTCTCAGGATTGGGATGGGAAGGAGTTGGATATCACATCTCATGCTATAGGAAGGGTCTCAGGAATGGCATGGGAAGGACTTGGATATCACATCTCATGATAAAGGAAGGGTCTAAGGTTTGGAAGGGGAAGGATTTGGATATCACATCTCATGTTATTGGACCGGTCTCAGGTTTGGTATTAGAAGCATTGAGATATCAAGTCTCATGGTATAGGACGGGAGTTTGATATCACATCTCATGCCATGGTATGGGTCTCAGGTTTTGTAGAAGCATTGGGATATCACATCTCATGGAAAGGTATCAGGATTGGATTTGGAAGGAGTTGGATATCCCATCTCATGCTATAGGAAGGGTCTCAGGTTGGAATGGGAAGGAGTTGGATATCACATCTCATGTTATAGGAAGGATCTCAGGATTGGAATGGGAAGGACTTGGATATCACATCTCATGCTGTAGGAAGGCTCTCAGGTTTGGTATTAGAAGCATTGAGATGTCACATCTCATGCTATAGGAAGGGTCTCAGGATTGGAATGGGAAGGAGTTAGATATCACATCTGATGCTAAAGGAAGGGTCTCAGTTTTGGTAGAAGCAAAGGTTTGGAATGGGAAGGAGTTGGATATCACGTCTCATGTTATAGGAAGGGTCTCAGGATTGGAATGGGAAGGAGTTGGATATCACATCTCATGCTAAAGGAAGGGTCTCAGGTTTGATAGAAGCAAAGGTTTGGAATGGGAAGGAGTTTGATATCACACCTCATGTTATAGGAAGGATCTCAGCTTTGGTATTAGAAGCATTGAGATATCACATCTCATGCTATCTGAAGGGTCTCAGGATTGGAATGGGAAGGAGTTGGATATCACATCCCATGCTATAGGAAGGGTCTCAGGTTTGGTATAAGCATTGAGATATCCCATCACATGCTATAGGAAGGGTCTCAGGATTGGAATCGGAAGGAGTTGTATATGACATCTCATGCCATAGGAAGGGTCACAGGTTTGGTATAAGCATTGAGATATCACATCTCTGCTATAGGAAGGGTCTCAGGATTGGAATGGGAAGGACTTGGATATTACAATTCATGTTATAGGAAAGGTCTCAGGTTTGGTATTAGAAGCATTGAGATATCACATCTCATGCTTTAGGAAGGGTTTCAGGAATGGAATGGGAAGCACTTGGATATCACATCTCATGTTATTGGAAGGGTCTCAGGTTTGGTATTAGAAGCATTGAGATATCACATCTCAGGCTATAGGAAGGGTCTCAGGAATGGCATGGGAATGACTTGGATATCACATCTCATGATAAAGGAAGGGTCTAAGGTTTGGAAGGGGAAGGATTTGGATATCACATCTCATGTTATATGGACCGGTCTCAGGTTTGGTATTAGAAGCATTGAGATATCAAGTCTCATGGTATAGGACGGGAGTTTGATATCACATCTCATGCCATGGTATGGGTCTCAGGTTTTGTAGAAGCATTGGGATATCACATATCATGGAAGGGTATCAGGATTGGATTTGGAAGGAGTTGGATATCCCATCTCATGCTATAGGAAGGGTCTCAGGTTGGAATGGGAAGGAGTTGGATATCACATCTCATGCTATAGGAAGGGTCTCAGGATTGGAATGGGAAGGAGTTGGATATCACATCTGATGCTAAAGGAAGGGTGTCAGTTTTGGTAGAAGCATTGACTTATCACATCTCATGCTATAGGAAGGGTCTCAGGATTGGAATGGGATGGAGTTGGATATCACATCTCATGCTAAAGGGAGGGTCTCAGGTTTGGAAGGGGAAGGATTTGGATATCACATCTCATGTTATAGGAAGGATCTCAGGTTTGGTTTTAGAAGCATTGAGATATCACATCTCATGCTATAGGAAGGGTCTCAGGATTGGAATGGGAAGGAGTTGGATATCGCATCTCATGTTATAGGAAGGATCTCAGGTTTGGTATTAGAAGCATTGAGATATCACATCTCATGCTATAGGAAGGGTCTCAGGATTGGAATGGGAAGGAGTTGGATATCACATCTCATGCTAAAGGAAGGGTCTCAGTTTTGGTAGAAGCATTGAGATATCAAATCTCATGCTATAGGAAGGGTCTCAGGATTGGAATGGGAAGGAGTTGGATATCACATCTCATGCTAAAGGAAGGGTCTCAGGTTTGATAGAAGCAAAGGTTTGGAATGGGAAGGAGTTGGATATCACGTCTCATGTTATAGGAAGGATCTCAGGTTTGGTATTAGAAGCATTGAGATATCACATCTCATGCTATATGAAGGGTCTCAGGATTGGAATGGGAAGGAGTTGGATATCACATCTCATGCTATAGGAAGGGTCTTAGGTTTGGTATATGCATTGAGATATCCCATCACATGCTATAGGAAGGGTCTCAGGATTCGAATCGGAAGGAGTTGTATATTACATCTCATGCCATAGGAAGGGTCACAGGTTTGGTATAAGCATTGAGATATCACATCTCTGCTATAGGAAGGGTCTCAGGTTTGGAAGGGGAAGGATTTGGATATCACATCTCATGTTATAGGACCGGTCTCAGGTTTGGTATTAGAAGCATTGAAATATCAAGACTCATGGTATAGGACGGGTCTCAGAATTGGAATGGGAAGGAGTTGGATATCACATCTCAAGCTATAGGAAGCGTCTCATGATTGGAATGGGAAGGAGTTTGATATCACATCTCATGCCATGGTATGGGTCTGAGGTTTTGTAGAGGCATTGGGATATCCCATCTCATGCTATAGGAAGGGTCTAAGGTTGGAATGGGAAGGAGTTGGATATCACATCTCATGTTATAGGAAGGGTCTCAGGATTGGAATGGGAAGGACTTGGATATAACATCTCATTCTATAGGAAGGCTCTCAGGGTTGGAAGGGGAAGGAGTTGGATATCACATTTCATGTTAGAGGTAGGATCTCAGGTTTGGTATTAGAGGCATTGAGATGTCACATCTCATGCTATCAGAAGGGTCTCAGGATTGGAATGGGAAGGAGTTGGATATCACATCTCATGCTAAAGGGAGGGTCTAAGGTTTGGAAGGGGAAGGATTTGGATATCACATCTCATGTTATAGGAAGGGTCTCAGGTTTGGTATAAGCATTGAGATATCACATCTCTGCTATCGGAAGGGTCTCAGGATTGGAATGGGAAGGACTTGGATATTACAATTCATGTTATAGGAAAGGTCTCAGGTTTGGTATTAGAAGCATTGAGATATCACATCTCATGCTTTAGGAAGGGTTTCAGGATTGGAATGGGAAGGACTTGGATATCACATCTCATGTTATTGGAAGGGTCTCAGGTTTGGTATTAGAAGCATTGAGATATCACATCTCTTGCTATAGGAAGGGTCTCAGGAATGGCATGGGAAGGAATTGGATATCACATCTCATGATAAAGGAAGGGTCTAAGGTTTGGAAGGGGAAGGATTTGGATATCACATCTCATGT